>NW_011889988.1:0-335 GCF_000151845.1 Pteropus vampyrus
TCCTTGAGATCAGTTAGTATTTGCTTACTAAATTTGGGTGCTTTAATTTTGGGTGCATATATATTTATGATTATTCTATCTTCTTGATGAATTGATCCCTTTATCATTATACAGAGACATCTTTATCTTGTGTTATCATTTGTGGTTTAAAGTCTATTTTCTGATATAAGTATATTTACTCCCCCTTTTTTGTTTTCTACTCACATGGAATATCCTTTCCCATGCCTTCATTTTGAGTTTATGTGTCTCTTTAAAGCTGAAATGAATCTCCCATAAGCATCATATAGTTGTGTCTTGTGATAGTAATCCATCTAGCTGTTCTGCGCCTTTTGATT
>NW_011889988.1:1531-1973 GCF_000151845.1 Pteropus vampyrus
GTGCTGAAGTCCTCAACACAATCAGCAGGAATGATTTTTGATATTTTTTAATGCTCTTTGATATTTTTATCTGCCTCTTTCTCATCTCTGCCTTCCTACCCACAACCCCTCCAAGCCCCCAAGTCATGGAGGTCCTGCCACAGTACTCTGGATGTCGCTAGAAAGCAATGTGTTTCTCTAGCCATGTCCCACATGACTGAGGTAGCCAGGTATTCACGCACCACTTTCCTTTTTCTCCACTGGAGAGATCACTACCACCAGATATTTTAGCCCGTGTAATATAACCAAACTCATGCTGGACTCTCCCTTTGGGAAGACTGGACTTCTGCAAATTTCTCTCATCTGTGGGTATCTGCCTAGGTCAGCATTATAAAGGATTTTTTCCAGTCATGACAAGACTGGTTCGCTGGCTCTGCCAGTTCCAGAGCCCATACTGAAGTCT
>NW_011889988.1:2318-4619 GCF_000151845.1 Pteropus vampyrus
TTAAAACAGCTATTTTGAATTCTTTGTCAGCCAGGTCACAAAATTCCATGCCTTTAAGCTAGGTTACTGGAGAATTATTATCTTTTAGTCATGACATGTTTCCTTGATTTTTCATGTCCTTGTAGTTTTGTATTGCTGCTTTTGCCTTTAAAGTAGCAGACACCTCCTTAAATCTTTACTAGTTGCCTTACATGAGCTATTTTGTTTATTAATGCTATTATAGCTGGGTTTTATCGGCCTTTACATGGGTATACCTGCTCCACTCCTCTTGTTCTTTCTTGTAGCAGAATTCTTAAGCTTTTATGTCTTCTCTAGTTTTTACAGCTCACCAGGCTGGCTCCAGAAAACGTCTCTTTTGTTTTCCAGAAGGTGGCGCTATAGTTCAAATGTGTGGTTTCTCCCTTGCACCCAGATCCTAGTGTTTTTCTGATAGCACTACATTTATGGGACTAGCTCTCCAAACTGAACTTGGGAGCTCACCAAACGAGTTGGCCACAGGGTTGGCAAAGTTATGGGTTGAGCACCCAGGGCACTAGGCATGCCTGCAGAGCCAGTGGGGAGATCCTTTGGTGAAGTTCTCTCTGAAGGACATGGGAGGCCTTCGTGCTGAAGTCCTCAACGCAATCAGCAGGAACCTCATCCCTTTAATGCTCTTTGATATTTTTATCTACCTCTTTCTCATCTCTTCCTTCCTACCCACCACCCCTCCAAGCCCCCAAGTCATGGAGGTCCTGCCACAGTACTCTGGATGTCTCTAGAAAGCAATGTGTTTCTCTAGCCATGTCCCACATGACTGAGGTAGCCAGGTATTCACGCACCCCTTTCCTTTTTCTCCACTGGAGAGATCACCACCACCAGATATTTTAGCCCGTGTAATATAACCAAACTCATGCTGGACTCTCCCTTTGGGAAGACTGGACTTCTGCAAATTTCTCTCATCTGTAGGTATCTGCCTAGGTCAGCATTATAAAGGATTTTTTCCAGTCATGACAAGACTGGTTCGCTGGCTCTGCCAGTTCCAGAGCCCATACTGAAGTCTTCTGCCTATTACCATATGCACAGGTGGTCAAGATTACTTTCACATCCCTTGGTATGTAGCGCTAGGTCCCACCATTCCCACGGAGGCAGAAAAGATGGGTGTCTAATTAGTTGTTTTAAAACGGGGACACAAAGGAGGAGCATCTTATGACACCATGATGCTGATGTTAAGAAGTGCATTTTAAAGGACAGGAGAGTACATAAATATTACGAAATGGCATAAGAAGTAAAAGAGAGACAGAAAGGGAATCATTCAATACAAGTTTGATAGAAACTGATTAAGGAATAATAGTGATATTACTCTTGCTTTTCAAATAAACATCAAGCTATCAAGCTCATGTATATTTTCAAACTGCAGCCCTCAGCTTAACGCTCTCCATGCAATTGATTCTGTATAAATAGAAAGTGCCAAACACCAGGCTATTAAATTGCAACTTATTCTGGCAACTAAAAAGGCAGCCCACGTTGAGAACACCCACAAAGATATTTTGCACACACACGCACAAATTTATAAACAGTGTTAACAAAATATATTTGCTGGAATAATGAAAGAATGAGATGAGAATGCCTTAAAGACTTGCATTTGCAGTACACTCACTCTTTTGGCCACATGGCTGACACTTCCTAAGGTCATGGCACAGGCTATCTGAGTGTCTTTTCTTTTCACAGACATGGACACAACAAAGTCAACCCCTGATGAATCCCTGCTAAGAAGTAAAAGGAAACAAAATCTCCAAGAGATGCTGAGAGAAGTAGGACTGGCAGTTGAGTACTGGTTGCCCAAGCTGCAGGAGCACCTAGGCGTGACCTGTGCTCAAAGCTTACAACATCTAGGAAAAAAAGACCTCCAGAAGCTCAAATCTCAGGCACAACATCCCTGGGAGAAAAGGGCTCTGGAGAAGCTGCTTAACTTGTCACAGTCAGATAGTCTTTTAGAGTTACAAGAGTCTCAGGTGGAAATGGTAAAGAAAAAGCAAAAGAAGGCAGAACAGGTGCTGCAGGAGCTAAGAAACTTGCTGTCAGAAAGGAAGCAACAACAAGAAGAGGCAGTGAGGAAAAAAGAGACAGAGCTGAGGCAGGCAATGGAGATCCCCAAAGAGTACTGGCCGCCCCCCGAAAAGTCCCTACAAGAAGTCATGGAAGACATACAGAGACAACTTAACTTCACAGAGGGGATACTGTCTCACAGGGAAAATCTCTCAGATAAAGATCTGGTGAGATGGGCATCTGGAGGGTTGGCCTTGCAGGGAATTTATAAAACCA
>NW_011889988.1:5364-10223 GCF_000151845.1 Pteropus vampyrus
GGTGTGGATGTGTCAGACTCTCATTCAAAATCGGCCTCCCAAAGCACAACTTCCCAAAATCTCCAAATCAAAGTCCAATTATCTGTGGCCCAGACAGGTGGCCCACCTGAAGCAAATAGCTTTTTCCAGTGGAAAGCTGGCCTAGTTGCCAGTAATAAAACCTGGTGTGTCATTGACCGGGGGCTTCAGCTGGTGCCCATTTGGGACATCATCCTCTCCAGCCACAGAAGTGATTTTAAGGATCCTCTTCAGATAGCTAACTTCCTGAAAGACAGCTACAATGCTGTGAGTGGCCTCACTGCCCAGATCCAGGCTGGAGAAGAATTACTGAGTGCTAGCAAGGAGGCTAGGGTTTTCCTAAAAGATGTGAAATCCTGGGAGGTATCTAATCCTGAAGAGCAACTTAAAACACTGATGAATTTCAAGCAAATGTTGAATCAAAAAATACAAAGCTATGACACTTGGGTTAACATATGCCTCACAGATCGGAGTCTGCAGAATTTTCTGGTAAACACTGTCAACTTTTGCAAAGAGTCTTCCATTTATAAAACTAAATTTATCAAATCTCAGTTGAGTAGCCTTTTGGATCCTCACATCTATAAAGTGACAAACTTTCCTCAGGCTCATTCCATCATGTGGTGGATCTTCCAGTCAGAGACAGAGCAAGAGCACACCAACATCTCTCAATTTTCTGAATTAATTAAACTCTTAAAGGAAACCCAGAATTACCTCATGGGAGTTAAGGCCAAATCTGAATCTACAGAAATAGTGGAGGAAGCTCAAAGAAAGGTCACTTATGAGGTCAGCTTGTCTCTTGGCTGCTTCTTGAATTACCTCCAAAAAACAGAGCAGCCAGACATACAGCTCTTGCTACTTTCCATTGCAGCTGGTGCAGGATATCATGTGGTAAACAATACTTTTCAGTATCTCCTGGGGTGTGCTGAGTTAGACTTCCTACTGGATAAAATGCAAACTGCCCAAGTTCAATACCAGGAACTCAAAAATGTTTGCACCCAGAGGGCTCAGGCATTCCTGGTACTCACAGTTCTTACAGCTACTGTTGGAGTTACAGAGGTTTCTCCAGAGGAGAAAACACAACGTTTGGCATTAATAAGATATCACATGGGCCAATCTTTGTCTAAAGAAGTTGCATGTGTCCTCACCAGACTTGAAGCAGATCATAATTGGGAAAATCTAGAGAAAGATTTGAGATTCCTCATTGATGGTAATTATGAACCCACCATCTCTTCACTGCAAATGGATGAAGTGAGAAAAAATTTGCAAAGTATCTTCCATGAAAAGAAACAGCCCCATGAACCACATGATGAAAATACCGAATGGGAAGTCATAGAAGACAGAGCTTTCCCAGAATTACTCCAACGTCTAGGCCTAAAAAATTACTATCCAAAAAAGATGAGCAGAGCTAACTTCCAACTGATCTACAAGGCTTCTGTTTACAATACCCAGCCCAGGTCTGAAGAGGAACTTCCCTTCTATTTCCTGCAGAAGCTCATGATGCTGGATTATGGGCTGCGATACCTGGTCTTCAGAGATGATGTTAACACACAGAATCAAGTCTATCCAAGTGTCTTGAATCAGGAAAATAATAAGCCTTTTGATCCATATGAAGACTCATTTGAAGACAGTGATCCTCTCACTAATCCTTCAGCCACAAATCCTAGGCCCCATATTCATCCTATGGATATTCAGATGGCAATTCTTCACTGTGCAGATGATTTTGCCAGACAATATATTTTGACCAAACTTTCCATTTGTCAGTTTGCTCTCCCCCTTCTCATACCTAATCCTTGCAATTCTGAAATTGAGTTCTCTCTCTGGTCTCTCAGTCAAATTAGAAGAAGCTGGCAGGAAGTAAGGAAATCACCGAAAGAAGAGAAGAACAATTATAAGAATAAGCAGATGTGCCATGTCTCTGCCCCCATTGTTTCCTTTATTAGAGTTGGAAATGGTTTCTCTGCTTCCAAATCTCAGATTATGAACTGTCTTCTCAGTAAACGTAAATATGATGTCTTTTTTCACAGACACTGCAGAGGGAGCAGCAAAGACTGTCTCTTGATGGGGGGTGTGGTGGAAGTCTGCTGGTTCTGTCCTGGGGGGGAAGATGAGGACAGATTTGACAAATGCTTGACCTTCACTAACCTTCATGGAAATGCAAAGGAATATGAGAAGCAACTCTCCTTCCTGAAAGAGGTGTCTTCTCTCATTGTGGTCCTCATGTCCACTTCTGATGATAATAAAGAAAACCGAAAAATTGTCCATGACCTGAGTCAGTCACCAAGACCTTTGATCTGTTTGCTTGACAACAAAGAAAAAACTATGGCCAATAACTCTAACCAGAAAGTGATGATTGGCATCAGGAACAGAAATGAGGCAGAATTAACAGAGGAGCTCACAACTACCATCACACGTTTGCTAAAGCTCTCAGACACTGTTCTCAGCCTAGAGGACTGTACCCAGATTGCTCACAAGCAAGGATTCCTTATTGATGAAGACCAAGGAGATTGCAAAGAAGCCAAAGAAAAGGCAGAGACTGTAATGGCCCTACTGAAACATAAGAAGATATCTCAGGTGAAAGAAAACTTACTACCCCTTCAAGGACAACTGTGGCACCTTTGGTGTAAAAAGGACAAAGAACTCTATCACTTGAGAGAAAAGGGGAATCGGAGCATTGAACAACACAAGAGTGAGATTGAGGCAGAAAAACAAAGAATACGATGCCAACAGTTGACCAGAGCCTTTCCTCTCAATGAGTTAATGCAATCTGTCCTCCTAATTCTCCGGAAACATTCAGAAACTCAAACCTCACTCTACTTTTTGCAATGGCTGAGTGCGTTTTTGGACAACCTGACTGCAGGACACTTAGAAAAACTGAATGAAAAGAAAAAGTCTTTGTGGTCAGAGATACAAACAAAAAAGCAAACGGCACCAAATAGCGACAAACTGAAGGTTTGGCAAGATAAGATAGAAGCTCTCTCCATAGAGATTAGTGATTGTACCTTGGGAATTGAGCAATTTCTCAGAGAAGCTGGCCAGATCTATGAAGCTCTAGAAGAAACTAATTCTATAAAAGATATCCTTTTGACCTCTCTTCCCCAGATTGCTGCAGATCTGATGATATCTGGTGTTCCCATTGAGCTGATGGATGGGGATGCTTCATATGTGCCTCTCAAGTGGGTGGCAGCTCTTTTTGACAAGGTCTCTGAGAAACTTGGAAATAAACGCCTGTTTGTTCTTTCTATCCTTGGCCTGCAAAGCTCAGGGAAGTCCACCCTGCTGAATGCACTATTTGGGCTACAGCTCACTGTTAGTGCTGGGAGGTGTACCCAGGGGGCCTACATGCAGCTCCTGAAGGTGGAGGAAACATTCACAGACGAACTTGGCTTTGACTTTGTGCTCGTTGTGGACACAGAAGGACTTCGGGCCCCAGAACTTCGCAACAAATCCAACAATCATGACAATGAGTTGGCAACCTTTGTGATTGGACTTGGAAATTTAACTCTGATAAATATTTTTGGGGAAAATCCATCAGAAATGCAAGATATTCTACAAATAGTTGTCCAAGCCTTCATGAGGATGAAACAAGTAAAACTCTCCCCAAGTTGCTTCTTTGTCCATCAGAATGTGGGGGAAGTTACAGCTAAAGACCAAACTATAGAAGGACGGAGGCGGTTGGAGCAGAGACTAGATGAAATGGCAGCAATAGCAGCTGAGCAAGAACAGTGCTCAGATATAACCCACTTTAGTGATGTCATTAAGTTTGATATTGATACTAATGTCTACTACTTTGCTCACCTCTGGGATGGCAATCCCCCAATGGCCCCTCCCAATCCTCGCTACAGCCACAATGTCCAGGAACTGAGAAGTAGAATTCTTATGACTGCCAAACAGGAATCTAGGGGAAGCATCATGAGGATATCAGATGTAAAATTCCGAGTTCAAGATTTGTGGAGAGCCCTGGTGAATGAGAACTTTATTTTCAGTTTCAGAAACACCCGAGAGGTCATGGCCATGAGCAAATTGGAAACCATATATAATCACTGGACCTGGGAGCTGAGAAGTCATGTGTTAGGTTTGCAGGACCAGCTGATCAACCATATTCAGAATGGTAAAATCCAGACACTCACAACAAGCACACTTGAGGCTCCAGTTACAGAAAAATATGAAGCCATCAAACAAGAACTTGAAAAATATTTTAATGAAGATCAAGATAGTGAAATACTGATTCAGTGGAAAGCAAGTTTTGAAAACAAGCTATTAATCCTTAAAGAGGCACTTATTTTAGACAGCCAAAGAAAAGTCAAGGAACTTATTAGTTTTAAAAAGAGTCAAGAAACACTAAATAATAAAAAGTCAGTTTATGAAAAAGAATTATTAGAAAAAAGCAGAAGATTGGCTTTAACCATAAAGGGCAAGGAATTAAGTGAGACAGAGTTACATGAGAAATTCAATGAACTTTGGGAAAAATGGGTCTATGTTGTATCCTCAGCTCTCCCTCCAGCCACAGAGCCTGACATTAATGTAGATTCTGAAAGCATCCTTTTGGACTATTTTAAAAAGGAGACAAACATAGTGACCAGACTGAGGAAAAATTCTGGAAAAATGTTTCTACACGATTTTGACAAACATGTCAAAATAAGCAAGAAATATCACATATTGCCAAGGCAATTAGAGGTCTCTGATCAAGAATCCATAAAAAAGACCACTAAGCACATTGTTTCACGATTTCTTGAAACTCTTGAAAACCTTCAGAGGCAACAACATGATTATAATCCAAGTTATTTCCATGAAATCCTGAGAATAATAGAAGAAGAGGTGCAATCTGACTCCAATGAGAAAAG
>NW_011889988.1:10672-11318 GCF_000151845.1 Pteropus vampyrus
TGAGTGGTTGGATTTGTTCTGTGATCACCTGGGGAGTAACCTGATCTTTCCACGAGAAGACCTGATAAGCATTGAACACCAGGAGATAAAAGATTATGAGTTTCTCAAAGAAGCCATGAGTGAAGCTTTGGATCCTGCCATGAAGACAGTAGAACAAAAGTATTTGAGTATGCCTGTGGAAGGAATGGTTCCTGAAATCCAGAAAATACTCTCTGAACATCTCTGTGGCTGCTGGAAACAGTGTCCCTTCTGTGGAGCAATTTGTACAAACACAATCCCTAACCATGATGGAGACCACAGTGTTCCCTTCCACCGTCCTATAGGTACCAATGGATGGCGATTTTATAAGACAGAAGAATTGGTCATTGATTACTGTACTAGTTTGGTAGCAAGTGATCGTTCATTTATATTGTCGGATTTGAGCACATTCCCATATAAGAACTATCGACAGGCAGGAGGGGAATATGCTACATGGAGCATCACCCCAGACTCTTCCACCCAGCCGTACTGGAAATGGTTTGTCTGTCGCTTCAGATCAAACCTAGAAGAAGAATATCAGAAAAAATTTATAGGTAGAGGTGAAATCCCTCATTCATGGGCCAAAATCACAAAGCAGGATGTGCTTGATGACTTAAAAAAACAATAA
>NW_011889988.1:12903-13844 GCF_000151845.1 Pteropus vampyrus
TTTTGTTCTCTGGAAAATAGTCTCAGTAAGAGTTGGAACTCCTAAAGTGATCATGTTGAAATGATGACAGAAATAGAACTCCTGCATTGCACAAGACCTGTCTCTGTATTCTTGAAAATTGCAATGTTCAATTAACATTTGATGAATTTTTTGTATTTGTTTAATGAATCTATAATGGCCTTTAAGAAATATATATCATATAATAACTTTTGTTTTCAAGTCAAAATTATTGTATATAAATAAAAATCTTTAATAAATTCCTTAAGCATTGAAACAGTATGATTATTAAATGAGATTCAGAAACTGTGTTCAAGAGATCAAAAAATTAACTGGCAAGAAGTAAATTGGGATAGAGAGATGATGATGATGTAGGACTGGGGTTTTCTGTGACAGTATGGAGAGAGTAAAGCTGCCATTAAGGAGGGGTCATGACTAAGGGGATTATAGTGTCATTGGATTAGGGTCACTGAGGGTGAAGCCCTCAGGACCAGAGGAGTGGGGGAAAATGGAGTCAGTAGGATGAAAATCACATCAAGAGCAGGTGATACTGGGCCCAGGTGTAGGTCACAGGAATAGAGGTGGTCAGACTTGTAAGGTCAGGAGAGGTAAGTTTCACATGGTCAGTGAATGAGTCTCTCAGATACACTGAAAGTGGGAAATATAGAAACACAGATATTGGGGGTCACCACATCAGTACATTTAGGGGATTTCCAGAGTAAGTTAAGCAAGAGATTCCAAGTGCAGTGCAAAAGGAGTCACAAGGCCTATAGGAATGGGGCTACGAGGGTGATGGATTCTAAGACAAGATCACCTAAGACAAGATGAATGAGATGTGAGTTTCTTAACTGAAGATGAAAATATGCACTGAGAAGTTTTTAAGTAGCTCTCTCTCATAGAGAGGATATACATATGAGGACATCTAGAGAATGGGATATGTTATG
>NW_011889988.1:13894-15266 GCF_000151845.1 Pteropus vampyrus
GGAGTGGGGGAAAATGGAGTCAGTAGGATGAAAATCACATCAAGAGCAGGTGATACTGGGCCCAGGTGTAGGTCACAGGAATAGAGGTGGTCAGACTTGTAAGGTCAGGAGAGGTAAGTTTCACATGGTCAGTGAATGAGTCTCTCAGATACACTGAAAGTGGGAAATATAGAAACACAGATATTGGGGGTCACCACATCAGTACATTTAGGGGATTTCCAGAGTAAGTTAAGCAAGAGATTCCAAGTGCAGTGCGAAAGGAGTCACAAGGCCTATAGGAATGGGGCTACGAGGGTGATGGATCCTAAGACAAGATCACCTAAGACAAGATGAATGAGATGTGAGTTTCTTAATTGAAGATGAAAATATGCACTGAGAAGTTTTTAAGTAGCTCTCTCTCATAGAGAGGATATACATATGAGGACATCGAGAGAATGGGATATGTTATGAACTAAATGTTTGTGTCCCCCCAAAATTCATGTTAAAGCCCTAACTCCCAAAGTGATTTGGCAAGAGGGGTTGCCTTAGGAGATAATTCAGGTAAGATGAGTTCATGAGGGCAGGGCCCTTATGATGGGATCAGAGCCCCTAAGATAAGAGACACCAAAGAGATCTCACTCTCTCCACATGTATGAACCAAGGAAAGACCATGTGAGCACTTACCAAGAATGCAGCCATCTGCAAACCAGAAAGAGAGCCCTCACCAGGAACCAAATCAGCCAGGACCTTGATCTTAGATGCTCCAGAACTGTAAGAAGTAAATTTCTGTTGTCTAAGACACTTATCCTATGGTATTATATTATGGCAGCCTCAGCTGACGACAGCAGGGTGTGTCTAAAAATTGACCCCCTTAAGTTTTGGCACGTTCTTCCTTTGAACTATGGGGAAAGACATGTAAAACATAATTTTTCCCTTCCCCCCAAATTTTAATTACTTTTGATCATTCTAACCCTTCACTAAAGTCTAGAAAAGTCATTCAGCCTTTGTGGTAGTGCTGAGGTACATGGGTAGACAAGGTAGTGAAAGAAAATATGTGTACTATTACTGATTCTGTCAATGATGATTATTAATGCTACTATTTTTGTGGTAGTAGTACCTGTGAGACTTTGTACATGTAATTTAATCTCTCTGTGCTGAAGTGCCATATCAGTAAAATAGTACATTTCTCAGTCCAGAAATAGACTGCTATATAGAAAGTATTTAGGACAGTGCCATACACAGAAAAGTATTCTAAGTATAAGTTATTATAATGTTATACTGCCTCTCTCAAGTTCTTTATTCCTTTACTTTTGAGTAACATTTTATTAGAACCACATTGATTGGTTAAGATAGTCTCATCTGGGCTTCATGGGCAGAAATATTCAACAGGAAT
>NW_011889989.1:0-1191 GCF_000151845.1 Pteropus vampyrus
GCACCGTGGGTCCCATTAGTGTCCCCCCTGGGGCAGATCTGGGTGGGGATTAGGAGCCAGTGTGGAAGGGAGGGGTTGACAGGCTGGATAAGGGAGACACAGCCAGGGCCCCAGGAGCCCCTCACATGCAGGAAGGAGACAGAGCAGCGCCCCCTGGGGGTCCTGAGTGACACTGCCTGACTCAGGGAGGACCTTCCTCTGGGAGGAGCTTTTCTCTCTGAGGGGACATGCTGATGCGGGCTGACCACCACCTCTTCACGTCTGCTGCTTCCCAGATTCCAAGTGCATCGTCACCCAGAGACGGTGCACATAGCCTACTCTTGGCCCAAACTCTCTATCAGGGCCAAGTTGAATTTTTCGTCTGATACAATGGATTCTTCTTGCTCTTATGTTGATATCTTTGTGCAACGATCAGCTATGAACATAATGCGATTACTGTAATTTTCAATCCTAATACTGTTCCTGTTGGGTTGGACTCCACCGATTTTCTAAAATGAGAAAAGGAGTTCAGGTTATAGGTCCTCTAATTTCATATGTATTTTAAATCATTTTTTAACCAAAGACTTAGGCTGTGAGGATGGCAGAGCCAGCACCCTCTGACCCAGGACCCCGGTTGGGAATTAGCATGTGGTAGAGAATAGATAACAACCACCTGTGCCCAGATGCCAGGAGCAAAAGGCCGTGCAAATGCCCTTCCTCCCCAGTGTCCTTTCCCTGTCCCCTAAAGGAAACTGCATTCCACTGAGTGAGGATAAGAGAGGATGCTGGGCCATGGGGGAGAAGCCCCAGAGCTCTGCTTGCTGAGGCCAGTTTGATGGCATTGAACACTTCCTCCCCTGGTGTCTCCCATCCTGTGTCCAGGTAGCACTGTAAGTCAAGTTTCTCAAGCAAATTTATTTCCGTTGTGCGATTGTCCATCGACCTTCGCCTGTAAATCAGGTCTGGACAGTGACTTCATGAGAGGAGGATGACACATGAGGCAAATGTGTGTGTCAGAGCCAAGTGCTCATGTGGTTCCTGGTGGCCCAGGTGCAGGAAAGTCACACTTCAGTGGGGACTCTGCCTGCTCAAGTATGCAAGAACCAGTGGAGCATTCTCCCAGCCTGCCTGGCCCAGACCCTGAGCTCTCAGGACCGGTCCACCTGCGCCCCCTGCTGGTCTCCAAACTCAGTCCTCAGCCCATTCCATCCA
>NW_011889989.1:1241-1487 GCF_000151845.1 Pteropus vampyrus
CACTGTGCCAGACTAAACAGTAATAGTCGGCCTCGTCCTCAGGCTGGACGCCCGTGATGGTGAGGGCGGCTTTGTTCCCAGAGATGGATCCGGAGAAGCGACCAGGGATCCCAGAGGGTCGGTTGTTTGTGTGGTAGATAAGTGTGCGGGGAGCCTGGCCTGGGGTCTGCTGGTGCCAACCGGGATAGTTACTGGTGGAGACTGAGCCAGAGCTAAGGCCACAGGTGAGTGTGACCGTCCCTCCTG
>NW_011889989.1:5648-11243 GCF_000151845.1 Pteropus vampyrus
AGGGCCCCAGGAGCCCCTCACATGCAGGAAGGAGACAGAGCAGCGCCCCCTGGGGGTCCTGAGTGACACTGCCTGACTCAGGGAGGAGCTTCCTCTGGGAGGTGCTTTTCTCTCTGAGGGAACATGCTGATGCGGGCTGACCACCACCTCTTCACGTCTGCTGCTCCCCAGATTCCATGTGCATTGTCACCCAGAGACGGTGCACATAGCCTACACTTGGCCCAAATTCTCCCTCTGGGCCAAGTTGAATTTTTCTTCTGATACAATGGATTCTTCTTCCTCTTATGTTGATATCTTTGTGCAATGATCAGCTATGAACATAATGCGATTACTGTAATTTTATCCTGACACTGTTCCTGGTGGGTCGGACTCCACCTATTTTCTAAAATGAGAAAAGGAGTTCAGGTTATAGGCACTCTAATTTCATATGTATTTTAAATCATTTTTATCCAAAGACTTAGGCCATGAGGATGGCAGACCCAGCACCCTCTGACCCAGGACCCCGGTTGGGAATTAGCATGTGGTAGAGAATAGATAACGACCACCTGTGCCCAGATGCCAGGAGCAAAAGGCCGTGCAAATGCCCTTCCTCCCCAGGGTCCTTTCCCTGTCCCCTAAAGGAATCTCCTGTCCAATGAGTGAGGAGGAGAGAGGAATCTGGGCCATGGGGGAGAAGCCCCAGATCTCTGCTTGCTGAGGCCTAATTTTTGGTATTGAGACACCCCCTCCCCAGGCGTCTCCCATCCTGTGCCCAGGTAGCACTGTAGGTCAAGTTTCTCAAGCAAATTTATTTCCGTTGTGTGATTGTCCATCGACCTTTGCCTGTAAATCAGGTCTGGACAGTGATTTCATGAGAGGAGGATGACACATGAGGCAAAAGTGTGTGTCAGAGCCGAGTGCTCATGTGGGTCCAGGTGGCCCAGGTCCAGGAAAGTCACACTTCAGTGAGGACACTGTCTGCCCAAGTGTGCAAGAGCCAGTGAGCATTCTCCCAGCCTGCCTGGCCCAGACTCTGAGCTCTCAGGTCCTGTCCACCTGCGCCCCCTGCTGGTCTCCAAACTCAGTCCTCAGCCCATTCCATCTACCTGGCTCTCCTGGAAGGGCTTCTGATTTCTGCAGGTAGATCTTCCTCATGTTGCTTCCCAGGGCAATAGAAGAAGAAGGCCCACCGTGTGCAGTCTGGGGCGAAGACACTGACTTCTCAGGTCCCTAAGAATCTCGAGACCGATAAGTAGATGCATCTTTTACCAGATGTTTCATGATACTTGATTTCGTTTCTGCCTTGGCCCTGGTTTATTAGTAGCGCACAATGAATTTGAATCAAGAGCCAGGCTTAAAGTTCCCCAGGAACTCCGCTAGCTCATACCTGGTCATAATTCTTCTTGGGTGACCCTTACAGAGGGAAATATTTGGTGGCAATTGTTGTTGTTGTTGATGTTGTTGTTGTTGTTGTTGTCTTTGTAATGCGTACCTGACAGGTTCCCGCTCACATTACACGTGTCTTTGCAATGAGAGCAAAATGTCCTCAGGGCAAATGTGTCTTTTTCCTTGATTACATCTGTAGGTTCTCAAGTGCCCTTGAAAATGACCCTGACAGGACATTTTATTTTGACTCTGATATATTTAAGCTTCTTTTACTCTAGTTTTGTAATTTTTCTCATCTGCGAATTGAGATGGAAAGAACATGACTATGAATGGAACGCTCATCCTTTATAGCGGTTCTTCCTCCATTTGTGGCCTGAGAAACCCTCAGGGCGTGTTCCCAGTCTGCCTCAGGCCTGAATTCATTTATATGTTTAAGGCTCAGGGTCCCTACTACACGAATGTGACATTCTAGATCAGGGTCCTATTCCTAGCCGCGAGCCTGGATTTCAGCCAGGCCTGGACCCGCCAGTCCTGGGACCCACAGCTATCGTAAATATGTTACTTCTAACTCTAGCTTTAGAGGGCCGACCACGTCTCCGCCCCAGGTGGAAGCACTCAGGCCTGGAGCAGTGCCGAGTCACCCCCTCTGCTCCCTCAGGAGGGCAGGGGCTGACTGAAGCCCCTCAGGCTTCTCCCACGTCCCCACTGAGGGCTGTGGACCTCTGACATGGGTTTACTGCCAGTGGACACGGTAAGAGGGGGAAGATATACTAGCAACGGATAAATGTAAATTTAATTCGAAGAGAAGCGTGTGATACTGTCAGATCAAATGGTCTGAGGAAATCAAGTGTTGACAGGAGAAATGACAAAAGAAGTCACCTCCTGTCTGACTTGGTCAGAGCCCCTCCCATGAGTGATGGCACCAGGCCAGGAAAGTGAGAGGGAGGTTTGTGTCTCACTTCCCCATATGTCTGGAGCACTGTGTAAGTCTTAGAGTTGCCATCCCATGTGTTACAGTAATAGTCAGCCTCGTCCTCAGGCTGGAGCCCGGAGATGAGCAGAAGCCCTGCGTTGGCCGAGGTGTCTTTGGATCCAGAGAAGCGGCTGGGGACCCCGGAGCCCTGGTACTTATTGGAGTCTGAGTAGAAACTCAGGAGATACCGGGGAGGGCTCCCTGGCTTCTGCTGGAACCAGTTTATCCAGTGGCCACCAACAGTGAAGCCACTGCTCAGGGTACAGGTGAGTCTGGCTGATGCTCCCGGAGATGCAGAGAGGGAGGGCGGCTGAGTCAGCACAGGCTGGGAGAGGGAACCTGTAAACACAGATACTGTGGGTGATGGGACAAGGACCTGCTCACACTTTCTCAGGGCTCTGGACCAGCAGAGAAAATTGCAAGCTCTGTCGCTTTCCCAGGTCCCCGAGGCCTGTACCCACCTATGCACTGAGAGAGGAGCACGAGGAGGACGGGGGTCCAGGCCATGGTGCACGCAGCCCCTGAGCCCACAGTGGGGCTGGGCTGCCCAGGCCTCCTTTTCTTCTCCACCCTGCGCCAGAGGAGGGGCTGTGCAAGCAAATGTGTGTCCATCCAGTGACCGCCCAGCCCCTCCCTGAGCCCTCGTTCTGGAGCTCAGCTCACAGAGAGACTGAGGAGGATGGAGATTGGCCTCACCCCATGGGAGAGCCCTGGGAGGAAGCACCTGCTGAGACCACACAAAGTCCCTGCTCAGGGGACTCTGCCAGCCCAGAGAGGACACAGCTGTTGAGTCCCATGGGGGAGCACAGAGAACAGTCCCCAGGCCCAGGCTCCTTTGAGTGAATGTTCCTCACTGAGCAGCTGTGTAGGAAGCACAGGGCAGTGCCACCGCGCCCCCTCCTGTTGTCAGGACACACACCTGTCTGTGGCCCAGAGCCCTGAGAGCCCAGCTGCTTTGTGCAGCTCAGCAGTCACTGCCTCTGTTCACGCATCCTTGGTCTGGTCCCTAGATGCTGCGATCCTGATACACTGTGTCAATATTGTAGTTTATTTCTCCCAGAGTAAGGTCCATAGGTCTTACAAACATCTACATATATAACTAATAAGATGTCAGAGCACTTAGTGTACAGTCTAGAAGAAGCTAAATGACCCAGGTGTGCGTCAGGTCCAGTGTCAGAGCCGAGGGAACAGTTGATGGATAGAAAGGCTTGATTGTCTCTCCAGGGAAATGGAATAGAAAAGAATTTTCCAGAAAAACACTCAGTGGCATTTTCAAAAGAGGACTGTTCTGCAAACATTTCATTCATGTCATGTTTGTATTGTTTCATAGGGATTCCATTTGAATTAGTGCTTGGTAAAATAATATTGATAATAATAATAATAATAATAATAATAATAATAATAATAATAATAATGGTTTAGGCTTCACCTTTACCTGTGGAATGTGTAACACTCTATTTTAGGAACTGACTCACATGGTAGTTTTCAGGATCTTTACTTCACAGGTTTATTGTCAGGATTTTGTCTTAGGTGTCATACAAATTGGCAGACAACCCTGAAGATAATTTTTGCAGCTTTCTACGTGTCCTGAGACTATTCAGTTTTAGATCGATGCCCACAGATGCAAGTGGGTGCGATGTTACCTGAAATTGATCTTTTACAAGATATTAAAAAGGTCATGGATAGAGAAGTGTGGTTTTATGTGACAGCAGCCACCTGGCCAGTGTCTCCTGCTCAGGTCCCAGCATCCACAGGACAACACCCAACAAGAAATAACAGTGAGGGTGGAAGGTAGATAATGCTCCTGAGTGGTAGCAGCGGGCGGGCCCTGGACCACATCTCAGCTCACACTAGTTAGGGGACTCAGTGGGGCCCTGGAGAGGGATAAATTAGGGAAATTTATCCCTAATTTATGGGATAAATTAGGGAAAAATTTTGTGTCTTTCCACTCCACCTGGACCTCCAATCCCCTAGCCATGTGGTTGGCATGAAATTGAGCAATTCCAAGTCCAGGGTTGGGCCCTTTGTTTTCTAAACCAAATCAGACCATCCTGTCTCTATTTACTCTGGTGGTCTTGGGGAAGACAGTGTGAGTGATCAGGTCTGGTCATCCTAAATGCCGGAGTTCCTGTCCAATGGGCCAGGGAGGGCGAGTCTCTAATTCGGGAGGGTTTGCTGAGTGGATGGATGCCTGAGACCACAGAGGCATTCTGTCTCCAGGTGGGAAATCAGGCCGGGACACCGTATTTTGGTTTGTTTGTCCTCTCCTCTCCTGGACAGTGTCATCTCCATGAGTATGGGATGCTTCCTGTCTCTTCCGGACTGTATCCTGAGCCCCTAGACCGAAGTCAGGAACATAGTAGGTGTACAATAACTGGTGTGGATGCACATCATCTGCATAGAGACTCTCCTGAGTCGGACACAGGTGGACTCTGGGACCTGGGTTTTGAATTCTTTTGACCCCTTGATACAGACTAAACTGTGTCCCCTCAAAATCCTATATGGAAACCCTAACTCCCAATGTGACAGTCTCTGGAGACCAGGCCATGAGGAGGTAACTAAGGTAAAGGAGCTCATGCGGGTGGTGCCCAATCAGAAGGGCCAGTGTCTATATGAGAAGAGAAGAGAAGAAACCAGGGCTGAGCGCACACAGAGAGAAGGCCGTGTGAGGACTTGGGGAGAATGCAGCCGTCTGCCGGCCAAGGAGCGAGGCCTCGGGAGAGACCCACCTGCCCACACGTCTGCCTTGGACTTCCTGCCCTCAGGCCTGTGAGAACACACATTTCTGCTGGTTCAGCCTCCCAATCTGTGGATTAAGCTTCAGCAGTCCTGGCACCAGCACAGCCCTCATGGACTCTGTCCCCAGGGCAGCCCACCCCACTTCTAAGAATTTCTGTTCTGTTACAGAAAATGAGTCAATGTGTTGCCAACAAGGACAGGCTTTGGGGACAGATTTAGAGAGGACAAGGGCACGTTATCTAGACAAAGTCCCTGGGGTGGGTCTCACCTCACTTTCTGATCAAGCAAAGGAGACAGCTGTCTGTTCAGAACAGTACAGTCAGCCCAGGGAAGCCCCATTGCAGGAGGACAGCAGGTTCTTGTCTCACTTCCCCATGGGCCTGGAGCACTGTGTGAGCATTGAGACTATTGTCCCATGCTGAGCAGTAATAATCGGCCTCGTCCTCAGCCTGGAGCCCACTAATGGTCAGCGAGCCTGAGTTGCCAGACTTGGAGCCAGAGAATCGGTCGGGGACCCC
>NW_011889989.1:11754-12943 GCF_000151845.1 Pteropus vampyrus
TCCCTGTATGTGTCCCCATATCCAGTCACCTGTGCAGTGAGCGAGGAGGGTGAGGAGGAGAGGGGACCAGGCCATGGTGGAGATGATCACCGCGTCCTGCCCTCTGTGTCCCCACAGCTGAAGCAGAGCTTCCCCCAAGTCTCTCCCTCCCCTCTTCAAGCTCTGACAGAGGGAGGGTCCAGTCATGCAAATGAGACCCCCAGCTTTCTGATTCCTTTTGGGTCCCGAGTCAGGCTCCTCTGCCTTAGGGTGTCAGATGGTGGGCAGGTGCAAGGCTGTGTGGAGCCCAAGGGATTGGGGAGGTCACAGCTGTGAGGCCCGAGCACAGGGCACCAGGCAGTGCCGGGTGGCTGGCCCCAGTTCTGATCAACCCCAGAAATTCAGGAACGGGACAGCACATTCCCTGGTGTCCAGCCACAGACACGTTATTGTGTGAGTTTGTGAGCAGAGCCCATCAGAGACTCTTTCTGTCTGTTTACTTTACTCTCAACTGCACCTGCATAGGGTCAGTCCATGTGTCAACTTATATGGCCTCCACATCAACTAAATGCATCATAGTACTTCGCTCAGACTCCTCAGGGTGACTGTCGCCAGCTCCCTTGGCTGTTCAGTGATCAGGACTGAGGTGGTGTCTCATACAAAGTCCTCTGAGATCAGAATCAAGTCCAGAGCAGTGACCGTCCCCATGGAGGCATGTCCCCTTCTGTGCAGGACGCAGGATCTTTCCTCATGTGTGATTCCACCCAGGTGTCCAGGGCTCTCGTCCCTGTGGATCCCCCGCAGCCCTGAGGAGCTGGGGCTCTTCTCTCGGGGGCTGGGAGCGGGTGTGGAGGACGCCCTTCCCAGCATCCCCCGTGGGTGATGCTCTGTAAGTTCTTGTTGTCTGTCAATATTCGCACCTGCTCAAATACTCCGCGTCCTGGGAGCGGTGATTCCCACCTAGGAGTCTGTCCTCAAGCTCCCAGTCTCATATCCTTAGGATGTTTCTTCATAATGCCGTGTCTACATCCTTCCTTTATATCATGTGGACTCGTAAATTTGCTTCCCCTCTCCTGTACCCACTGCAATGTGTCACACTGAGACCACACGCAAGTTCTCTTAATTACTTCAAAAACGGCAACATTTTTCCCTTCTGTTCTGAAAATATTCCTTTCTATGGGACATGGATCTACTATATTTCCATGTTCAC
>NW_011889989.1:14025-14338 GCF_000151845.1 Pteropus vampyrus
TCTCTTAATTACTTCAAAAACGGCAACATTTTTCCCTTCTGTTCTGAAAATATTCCTTTCTATGGGACATGGATCTACTATATTTCCATGTTCACGTCATAAACATTTAAAACAGTGTTAGCGCACAATCTGGGTAGATATTGTATTGAAAACTAACAGGAGAATGGAATATCAACAGGAACATTTGAATGTGAACAAGGTTTGGAGAGAGAATCTGGAAGGCTGGTATCAATGAGGTGGTTGGGTAGGGAGGAGGGAAGGGTCTGTATGAACTTGAGGTTCTCCCTTTGTGCACCGTGTGGATGTTTCCGCT
>NW_011889989.1:14388-16048 GCF_000151845.1 Pteropus vampyrus
CTTTGACATAACTTTTTTCGTATAAATGTAGGAAAAATGTCACATTTCCCAAATATTATGAATGGTATTTGTAAGATTAAATTTATAACTGATACATTAAATAATCGTTATTTTTAGATTTTTTTTTTATATTAATCAATTCCTCTGTATCAACACATCTATTTCTATGTTCATTCCATTTTTCTCTTTTCCCCCTTTCCTGGAATTTTTATTTTGTCTTACAATGTCCTCAATCATTCTTTGGCAGCTTGTCGTCAGGCATCCATGCGCTGACAGCGTGTGGGGATGGAGGGAGCTGAGTCTGCGGTCAAGCTCCATCCACATCCTTGTCCCCAGTGGAGCGGCCTCTGCTGAGGTATCAGCAGATACAGTCTGGAGTTGTCATTTCACTAAAGTGGTGACTGAAGTGGAAACACGCTCAGAATGGAGACTCAGGAACAGTCCTAGAAAAATGTTTGGGCCCTGAAGCTGCCGTGCGCATCCGAGGCAGGTGCCACAGGACTTTCCTGTGCTGTGGTCCTCGCATGGCAATGGTGGCCTGATGCTGATATCCCAGTGGTCACAGGGGGGACACAAACACTCACGCCTCACTCTGGAGAAATCTCTGAGTCTCAGGAAGGAAAGCATAGTCCCCAGAGACAGGCCACAATGAGCAGATGTAGAGGAAGATGACCTCACTGTTGGAGCTGGTCACTGGGACATGAGGGAGGGGCATGCTGGACCCAGTGACTGACCAAAACGGCTAAGACCACACACATCTCTGAGCCAGGCTTATACCCTGGGCGGTCATGGGTGGGGGCAACAGCCTCCTTTCTCATCCATCATCCTCCTGGAGGGGTATGTACCCCTAAGAACCGATTTATGCTTGTGTAGACATGATCAGACAAAAGAAATTACCAATGGATAAATAAACTTGTAAACTAAGGCAACTGAGAAAACATTTGCAAATCCATGGGTCTTGGGAAAGACTTGCTGACTAAAGAAGTGACAAGAGATGCCACCTGAGTTACTTAGTCCAAGGCAGAGAAAGAGTGACAGCCTCAGGTAGGAAGAGCACAGAAGGCTTTTAGTCTCATTTCCCCGTGACTCTGGATCACTGTGTGAGTCTTAGAGTTGTCATCCCATGTGCTACAGTAATAGTCGGCCTCGTCCTCAGGCTGGAGCCCGGAGATGAGCAGAAGCCCTGCGTTGGCCGAGGCGTCTTTGGATCCGGAGAAGCGGCTGGGGACCCCGGAGCCCTGGTCCTTATTGGAGTCTGAGTAGACCCTCAGGAGATACCGGGGAGGGCTCCCTGGCTTTTGCTGATGCCAGCGTATCCAGTAACCACCAACACTGAATCCACTGCTCAGGGTGCAGGTGAGTCTGGCTGTTGCTCCCAGAGAAGCAGAGAGGGAGGGCGGCTGAGTCAGCACAGGCTGGGAGAGGGAACCTGCAACCACAGACAATTGTCAGGGTTGGGTTAGGGACCAAGATAAAGTTTCTGGGGAGACTGAGCATGAAGGGAATGAAATTCTAACTGAGGTCTGATCTTGAGGCCTATCTGTACCTGTGCACTGAGAGAGGAGCACGAGGAGGACGGGGGTCCAGGCCATGGTGCACGCAGCCCCTGAGCCCACAGTGGGGCTGGGCTGCCCCAGGCCTCCTTTTCTTCTCCACCCTC
>NW_011889989.1:16098-16902 GCF_000151845.1 Pteropus vampyrus
CGGGGGTCCAGGCCATGGTGCACGCAGCCCCTGAGCCCACAGTGGGGCTGGGCTGCCCCAGGCCTCCTTTTCTTCTCCACCCTCTGCCAGAGGAGAGGCTGTGCATGCAAATGTGTGTCCATCCAGTGACTGCCTAGCCCCTCCCTCAGCCCTGGTGCTGGAGCTCAGCTCACACCCAGACTGAGGAGGATGAAGATTGGCTTTACCCCCTGGGACAGCCCTGGAGGAAGCACCTGCTGAGACCACGCAAAGGTCCCTGCTCGCGGGACTCTGCCAGCCCAGAGAGGACACAGCTGCTGAGTCCCATCAGGGAGCACAGAGAACAGGCCCCAATCCCAGGTTCCTTCGAGTGGATGGTCCTCAGTGAGCCAGTGTGTAGGGACCAACAAGTCAGTCCCACAGCGCCCCCTGCTGATGTCAGCACACACGCCACCCCATGGCCCAGAGCCCTGAGAACCTGGTTTGTGCAGCTCAGCAGGTCCCTGTCTCTATTCACACACCCATGGGCTGATTCCTAGTTAATGTGATTCTGATACCCCAAACATTGATTTTTATTTGTTTGTACTTTTTGATTTCTGTGATAGCCTCGTTCTCTTTCAATTGTTTTTCCACAGAAAGGTTTCTTAATTACAAAACTGTATTTCCCATGTCTTTTTGTTAATTTGAAAATATTCAGATGTGGTTCCATAGTATAGCAGTTAGCACGTCTGCTTTACACGTAGAAGGTCCTGGTTTCATGCTCCAGTGAAGCCACAGTCCATGGTCTACTGCCATGCCAACCCAAACAAGCTGGATGCCTGATCT
>NW_011889990.1:0-468 GCF_000151845.1 Pteropus vampyrus
AAGAAATCCCATGTATAACGCTCCGATGTCTAGGATGCTCAAAAGGCGTGGACTGCCATTTTAATGGACTACGTATTTATTAAAGAACCAGACGGAGACTTAATGTCAAACGTATGGATTGGATACTGTGTTTGGGGAGAGCGAGGCGGTAAGCACAATGCCTGGTGCTTCTTTATTGCCTTTGGAATAACTAAGTGACCACAGCGAGCTTAGAGCCCCGGGTACAGGGAGCTTAGAGCCCCGGGTGGCTTCTCCAGCACACCAGCTTAGAAAAGACTTGTTAAGACTATGTGCATTTCGAATATAAAGAAACTTGGAAACCGAGTTAAAAGATTTCTCCGGGGGATGCTGAGGTCTGGCCCCATGCCAGCCGGGCCTATTCTAGAAGTGTCCCCTTCTGCTTCCGATGCCATAATTCTCAACAAAATACCATTTAAAAATCTTGACGAATAAGTGAGTGAGAGAAAG
>NW_011889990.1:2277-3324 GCF_000151845.1 Pteropus vampyrus
GGTTCTGTGGTGGCGACGGCTTGGTGCTGTGGCTTGGCGCTGTCCTGGCAGACGTGCTCCAGGGGAGCTCGAGAAGCTGGCCCTGTTGATGCCGACTCCGCTGAGGGGCGTCCTGTCCGCCCGCTGTTGGGGGTGGCCCCGGGGGGGCGAGGCGCAATGTGACGGGGGTCGCATCCCAGGCATCTGGCAGGCAGGCCAGAGCGTCTCTAACACTCTAGTGCACTGGGTACCCCCTTCTAGACAATTCCCACGTCTCGTCTGGGGACGCGGTTCAGGCAGAAGCAACTCACTTCCTCTGGACTCTGCTTTTCATTTCCTGAACATCAAAGATTTGGTTGCCGATGACCTGTGGGCGGAGTCTGTCTCGGGCTGTGTTAGCGTGTTCGAAACAGGACACTAGTCTCCTAGTTCATAAGAGATGAGTTAGGCTGACACAGTGCACAAAGAAACAATCACTCATGGCTCCAGGCTAACTGTCATTTCTAATACCACGCTAATCCCGAATGTGATGTTAGCAGAAAAGCTAGAAATAAGTTATTTCAGTACCTCTGATAAATCATGCCCAGAAACATTTTAGGTGAACAAGTACCTTCTCGTTTCTGAGGATGATGGATGGTGGTGTCTCTGAGGTCTGCGGCATTCTCTTTACAAGGATTCTTGGCCGTAGACGTCACGATTAATTTCATTCCTCATCTTGGCGAATTTTTCCCACTGAGTTCTGACATCTGAATGGTTTCAAGGCATTCTGTCGCTTCAAGTTTTTTCCCCTCTAAAAACGACCTGAAAAGGCCTTGGCCGGCCGCGCTCGGCTTTTCCATCAGCATTCACCTAAGTGCGCCAGTGGGCGGGGGGACACCATGGCAACGGCGGAGCTGGCAGTTAGGGAAGTCGTTGGCAGGGCGTCAGCTACCTCAGGTCGCCCTCAGGATGGCAAGCTAATGAGCCTCTTCCTGTCCCGACGGCCAGGCCACAAAGCTGGGGAGAAAAGGGTACGTGTTCAAGACCCCAGTTAGTTCGGAGCTCACTAGACGAGGGATGTGTTTCTGG
>NW_011889990.1:3374-3675 GCF_000151845.1 Pteropus vampyrus
TTTTTTTTCCCTCACAAAATTCAACGCCCATTCGAGATAAAAAAAAAATAAATACCGCTCAGAAAACCAGGAACAAAGGACGTTCTCCTCTGTTCAGTGAGGAGCAGCCACGGCAGCCCGCGGGTCACATCAGACTGACCCCTTTCCCCTCATGGCCAGGAGCGGGTCAGGCCTCCCCGTTCCCCGCCCGTGCTCCACAATCCAGAGCTGCAAGTTCCAGCCGGTGTGACAAACGGCAAGAAAAGACACACGGATCATCCAAGAAGAAACAAAACCATCCCCGTTCGCAGATGATGTGATC
>NW_011889990.1:3725-4616 GCF_000151845.1 Pteropus vampyrus
GGGCATCAGCTACCTCAGGTCGCCCTCAGGATGGCAAGCTAATGAGCCTCTTCCCGTCCCGACGGCCAGGCCACAAAGCTGGGGAGAAAAGGGTATGTGTTCAAGACCCCAGTTAGTTCGGAGCTCACTAGACGAGGGACGTGTTTCTGGGACGAGGTGACGGGGACCGGCTCTTCTGCGACCGGGCGCCCCCACCCTAGCAGAGAGGCGAGGAGACCAATGGGGCACAAACACCCCCTGAGTGATGGGGGGGCGGGACGAAGGGGGAGAGTCTGAGGAATGAAGACTTTGAACTAGTCTAGGAGGACAGGCTGGAGGAGGGGGCAGGCAGGGGGCACATTCCAGGCAGGAGGGAGTCGGAGTGGGGATGAGTGAGTGGCCCCGGGAAACGGCGGGACAGTTGGGTGCACGTGCTGGTGTCGGGGGCTGAGATGTCACACTATCGGCTTATGGAAAACATCAAGGATGGAGGAACATATTGAATAACAAGACCACGAATACGCAGAGCGGGAGAGTCTGGGCCGTGAGAAACTCCAGGAGACAAACGACCCAGATTCTGGAAGAACAAAAAGGTGGCAAGAAAATAAAAAGATGTGCGGGGAACCAATAAAGAGATTTAAGAGACACGTCGGCCGACCACAATGGATGGATCGCGTCAATTCCTATGCAGACTACTGTCTGAAAAGAAGGAGAAGTTTTGCATCTGGGAAGATGCTCGATGTACTTTTCCTGTATTTCTGGCTAAGTACAACTAAAACCCTGGAAATTATATAAAAACAAACACGAAAAAATCCTGAAGGTGGAGAGAGGGCAGACCAGGTACAGGCCATGGGGGGTGAGTTGTCTGTTCTTTTTGCACGGCTGCCCCTCACAGCAAGGTGTCAGGGAGAC
>NW_011889990.1:6130-8079 GCF_000151845.1 Pteropus vampyrus
GAGAGGCACAGTCCCACCCCAGGGACGGACCCAGGGATGGGGAGAGAGAGAGAAGCCAGCACGGGACCCCAAGCTGCGGGGGGAGGCGAGACCCACGGTGAGGCTGGGCAGTGTCCTGGGATCCAGGGCAAGGCCGCAGAGTTTTAAGATGACCACGGAGAAGAGGCCACCGGGCTTGGTGTTCAGAGCGTCACCGTGCCGACGGCGGCTGGGGCTCCGTGGGGAGGGCGGGTCCAGAGTGAGGGGCCGAGATGCGGGTGGCGAGCGGCCCGTGTGGGGGGGCTTGACGGGCCTATGTGGAGGGAGCTCCGGAGTGAGGGACACGCGGGTCGGTGAAGAGCAGACAGGAGGGTCGGGTCAGAGGGGACGGAGTCGGAAGAGCAGGCCCTGTCCCCCGGGATCAGGGCCACTACCGAGGCCTTCAGACCCCTCCCTCCAGCAGGGGCTTTGTCTGTGCCCCACCCAGTCGGGGGGACGGGGTTGTGGTTTTGTTTTAAAAGGGTAGTTCTTGCGTTTGATCGAACAACACTAAAATTTTATGGATGAAATGGCCCGTCTGGAACTTGCTTTGGACCCTAAAGAAAATGAGAACGACTTTTCCGTTTTTCTCGAGAGGCTGTGTCAAGCTCTCGTGTGCATCTGTGGGTCCCCAGGTGTCCCCAGGCGTGGCCCGTGCTGTGTCAGCTGCATGCGAGTATTATGGTCTGGAGGGACCGGTCTGCGCCCACCCACCGACACCCACCTAAAGGCACCCGTGTTCCACGCGGAAGCTCCTGGGGAGGGCGGTTGGTTCCCGTCTGTGCTGTGAGGCTGGGGCGCTTTGCTCGGCCACCACGCACTGAAGGGCTCAGCCGATGAGGGCTGCGTTCAGGAGGGGCTGACGGCCTGGCAGCTTCCCCACCTCCTCGTCCCTCCCGAGGCTGTACGGATGCAGAGGACTCCCCCTTGTCCTGAGCAGTCCCCCACCGCCCCCCAGCAGAGGGCTGGGTGGCCCGCCGAGCTGGAGTCTGCTCACGGTCCATGAAGTCCCTGATGAACTCTGGGGCGAGTCCACCCGGGAACCGGCAGCCTCCCCAGGAGAAGCGCCCGGCTCTGCTCACAGCCCCGGGGCCGATGGCACGGTGGCCCTGACGGAGCAGAAACCCAGACCACACGGAAAGGGAAGTGGGGGGCTCATCTTTATTGGGGCGAGACATTCACAGCGGATGCAGTTAGGCTGGTTTTTAAAGAGCTTCCCGCGTCCACACAGCTGTCCGCCCTCAAAGCAGCAGCGCAGTGTCCAGCGAACGCCGTCCGTCTGCCGGGCGTCGGGCGGTTCGCCCGTGTGTCAATAGACCATAGAAGACAATATTTACAAGACAGAGTAAGTTCAGAATTTAGATACTTAGGTATAATTCTAAACCTAATTGCGCCTGTCTTTCCGGGTCAGAAAGACCAGTCATTATAAAAATATTTTCTATAAATGCAAAGTCAGAACTAAAACATCCAATCCTACAAAAATACCTTTTACGAATACAAGTATCCGTTTCTAGATAACCGTTCTTTATCGACAACAGCTACGCCCTTAAGCGTTCACGAGATGCCCCCACGTCAGACGATCCGCTTAAAACAGACGTGTGACAGTGCCACCAAGGCACAGTCGTCCGCCCGCGCCCGGAGCGGGGCCACGCACGTGCTCCGTCGCGCGGTGGCGGCACAGTCGTTCTGCAGACGTGGACTCGAGCATCTTAAGCATTAGGAAAGCCCCGGCGAGGACGCGGTCCCCGGCGCGTGGACGGGGTCCGCGTCGGCCCCTCCGGGGGAGACGGGTTTGCCCTGCCCTGGCTCGCCGCGCCCCGAAGCGTCTAACTCGGAAAACCGGGGACCGCGTTTGGGCCGCTGTCGGAGATGAGCTCGTTCACTTCGTTCTGCTTGCGCTCCGTGAGGGCGTGGTTGGGGTGGTCCCGCTG
>NW_011889990.1:11002-12676 GCF_000151845.1 Pteropus vampyrus
CAGTCACAGGAAACGCCCGGCGGCCCCCAGGCCACGCTCCCACCGGGCGGAGCGGCAGCCGTGACAGGTGGCCGGGCTCCTGACCGGGCCCTTGGAGGGGTGAGGCCACCCCGGCTGGGGACCACGCGATGCCAGGGTAGGCGTCCGCAAGCGCCGGGGTCACCGGACATCTGAAGGCTGATACTCTGAGAATTACTTCCCAAAGCGGCCGCCCGCAGGAACCCAGCACCGCTTCTGCCGGTGACAATGCCTCAGCAGCTGTGGCCGCGGGACGGGCTTTTCCAACCAAAAGCAAAACGCCAGCCCTGCGGCGTAGGCCCGAGAGCTTTGAGGGGCACCTTGCCGCCTCCTTACGAAACGATGGACGTGCCCGGCCTCTGTGGTCTTCACCCAAAGGTGAGCCGCGCCGGGGTGTGCGGTGTGTCCGGCCAGCCACGAGTGTCCTTGAGGCTGACCTCCCACCCAATGCTAGCTGCGAAGGTGAGTGACCAGTGACCTCGCCGCTGGCGACACGCACGGGCGTACGGAGACAGGCTGTTCCTGTTACGACGCAAACCGTGTCAGCCCGTTAGCGTCCTGATTGTTTTAAAATCTCTTATTTAAGATTCAATCCTGACTAGTCTGCTCGACGATGCTGTTTCAGCTTCATGGACGACAGGACCAAAACCGAAGCCCCAGGCCGATGCCAGCGTCCCCCTCGGCACATGGCGTGGGGTGGAAAGGGGCTTTCTGGGTGGTTCTGTCCTCTTTGGGCAACACTCTTAATGTCGGCCGGCAGATGGACCGAGACGGAATGCACCCCTCACAATTCCCACGTTATTGTGGAGAGTCGAGGAGCCTGACACGATGAAGGCTTGATGTCGCGGCAAAGCAAGCACCCCTGAGCCTGACGCCCAGCCCGTCGGCCGGAGGGGACCCAGGGCGGGTCGCCCGGGGGCCCATGTGGCACGTCACGGCACGAATGCAGAGCCGTGCCCGGCTCTGGGACGTCGGGACCTGTCAAGAACACACGTGGCCACCTCCGCAGCTCCTGCCACGTGCCCACCGCCTGGCCCTCGGCCCCGCGCTCCGCAGTTCGAAGCCACGATGAAATCAAAACCACATCTTTGGCATAGACGCGTTTCCCCACCGAGAGAAACCTACTAGCACCAACCCCAAGCCTCTCGCCCCCTCCCCGAGCATTCAGGATAAAAAGAGAAGACTAAAAATGATAATAAAATCAAAATAAAAAGGACGTAGAGAGAGTTTGAGAAACTCGAGGGGCCCCCGCCCCCATAAGCAGCCTAAACAAGAAAAACCTCGGCTCGTTCCTTCATTGGGGAAAATCTATGTCTCTCGTCTCTAGAAACTTTCACTCATCCAAGGGACAACCTGATGGATGATTTTTAAATTTAATGACTCAGAACTTCACCAGCTGCCCTTTCAAAGTAACGACCAGCGAAAACATGCGTTTGGTATTTACTATTTCTTCGAAATTAACTCGATAAAAATGAAAAATGTCTTTCTGTCTAAGGAGTCGAGATCTAAAAATGGACAGTTCGTAGACTTACACGTGTTTCTTAATCCCTGTAAGAATTCAAAGAGCTAAGAAGATGATTTTCACGAAGCCGTCTCTGGTCATTCAAGTAACTGTCCTTCCCGGACGTTCAAGTCTGACCAGAATGAAATGGCCCT
>NW_011889990.1:14221-15770 GCF_000151845.1 Pteropus vampyrus
GGGGCTCGGGTCCCTGCGCGGCGGCCACTCCCCCAGGCCCGGGGCACTAAGGACAGGGCCCGGCCAGTGGGTCCGCCGCGCGCCTCGAGGCTGCGGCCCGGGACGCTCTCTTCCCCGCGGACTGCGCCACCCGCTACAGCCGCAGGACCCGGGGACCCCGCCGGCCCCGTCCTCCAGGGTGACCGGGCTTAGTGACGGTGCACGCTGCTAGTTAGGGGGCAGTGTGTGTGACACCTGTGTCCTCGGAAGCTGCTCAGGGAAGCAGCCACCACAGGGAGCCCCTGACCCCCCATGTTCATGGACAGGGCAGGGCGCCCCTGGGTGCTCTGGGTCTGGTAGGGTGGAAATGCTGTAAGCTACTCAGGGACCAGCCTTGGCAGGTTCAAACCTGTCCTTCCTCACACGGGATATGGGTGACTTGCTGCTTCCACAGAATGGCTTGGTAATTAAAAATGCCCCCACCTAAACCAAATGCCACCTGTTAGGTCATACTCCCTCACGCAACAGGGTTGGCGACGGTTCTTAAGATGTCTCTTCGAGGTCATGAAAGAAGAACCAAGCTTCACAAAAATCCCCCTTTCGAAATATGCTGTTCGAAGACAGGGTTTCAGAGAGGTGCCCCCCTGTCAGACGCGCTCAGAGGCTGTGGGGCGAGCCTGGAATGGCCTTGCACGGGGTGCCTGAGAGACACGAACACCTGTTGCAGGCTTGTTCGCGGACAGACTTGCTGCCTTCGTGGGTCCTGTGCCTCCAACAGTCCACCAGCCTTCAGGGTTTGGCGGGTCCTCACCTGCCCCCGCCCCCGATGTGGCTTCCCTACTGTCTTCTCTCCATCTGTCCCCCCAAATACACACTCCAGCAGGCACATCTGTTTGCATAGAGAAATGAGTTCACTGTAAAAGCAGACTGAACTTCTTTGGGGGTTATACACGGCCGAGGGCTTTCTGTGCACTCCCCGGCACTGGGTAAGTGCTCTGCACATAGTAGGTGCTGCTCGCGTGCATTTGCATATCGATTGGCCAAGCCCACACAGCATCAGAGATAGTCCTGGGAACAGCTTCTGCTCCCGATGCAGGCCTGCCCACGGCTTCCCTCCTGCAGCTGGTGCCATGACACTGAGCAGTGACCCTCGGACCCATGGGACTCATTGCTGGTCCCATCCAGGGAAGACCTTTGAACCCAAGTAGCCACAGAGAATGTGCTGCATTTGCTCAGGTGCCCCAAAGGGAGCCATGTCAGCACTGCAAAACATCTTCTTCTGTTCAGGTCATGGGCACCGGCCTCACGGCACCGGCTTCTCGGCTCGTCGTGTTTCTCGGTGCTTAACCCCGCCCCTCCGTGCTCGCCTCTCGTCAGATGAGGTCCCGTTGCCCCAGAAATTAAATATGGACACTGCGAAACTTACGGACGTGTGAGGATCTTCATTTGAAAACTGAAAAGTTGGTTAACTAGACATTTTATGCTAATGATACCGAAGGTGCCCAGGATGCCGACTGCATCGTGTGCCAAACGTGAGCCACCGTCGGGAGGCGGTGACAGCCCTACCGCC
>NW_011889990.1:16945-20229 GCF_000151845.1 Pteropus vampyrus
GATGTTTAAAAGGAACATTTAGGTCCGTGCTGTGATCTGCCATCCGATTCTCGCTTAAGATGGAGTTAGGGCCCCTCTCCCACATTGCTGACGCCAGGAGGTCGGCGTCTGCCGGGGTTTCACGAGCAGAGCTGTCCCTCACCCCGCCACTGTGGCCAGCACAGCACCTGCGAGCACGCGGGGGCTCTGGACAGTCCGCAGACACGGCAGACCATGCTCGGCGTGGTGCCGGTGGGCGGCGTCGGAGGGCAGAGCCAGATCCCAGCCCGGCCCGGAGTCACCCCGAAGGGGCGCTGCTACCTGTCCTCACACACGAGCCCTGACCGGGGCCACCCCGTCCAGGCGCTCAGGTCTCCGCAGGGGCGGAGGGGAGGGGGGCCGTGTGGTCCCTGGGGAGACAAGGTGTAAACGGGCACGGTGCCTTACTGTTGGGGGGCGGACGAGACGGCCCCGGGGTTACAGCGCGATGTGACGACGAGCGAGGTCGGAAAGGAGGTGCCCAGAAAAGGGCAGAGGATGTGAAGAACACGTGCCCTTCACACAGGCTTAGCGGCAGGGGAACTGGCTGGAAGCATCTTCTGGTCTATCACAGATGGTCGGGCGCTTGTCACGCGGCTTTGAGCCTTTCGTCACCCGCTAGCTGTACCAAGGGGCTTCCCACAGGACTGGGGACGATAACGTTTGGAGAGAAACACCCCACAAGGGCCAGCTGTCGGGGAGACAGTCTGCCTCCGCCACGGGACGCAGAGCTTGGGGGCAGGCGTGAAACAACAGACATCTTTTCCGCCCCCAAGGCCACTGCGTCATCGCTCGGGGAGCCAGGGAGAGCCAAACACACAGCAAGCGTGCCAGCCAAAGCCGTTAGCTGCACGGTGACAGCTGCGTGCGGGAGGAGGGTCTGGGCAACGGCAGGTCACGGCTTCCCCTAGGAGACGAGCCGCGAGCCACAGCAAAGACACGGTGACAGTCGGAGGTGGGGAGGGCGCCGGCAGGGGCTGGGGACAGAACAGGGACGTGAGTGTGTGCCCGCCTGGCCTGTGCGTCCCCGTGGAGCACCCAGCCCTGTGGCCTTAGCAGGCTCCCAGGTGTCACCGTGTCGGCCACCTTTGGCGTCCTTAGCTTCCCAAAGATATTGTTCCAGTCTTAGGAGCCGCCCAAAAGGATGGCACAGCCACCAACGGCCTGTCATTCCTGCCCTTCCCAGCCGGCCCGACGGGAGTGGGAGAGCAGCTGGGCTGGCCCCTCAACCCTGGTCCGTTCTGCTGTGACATCTGTGTCCGCTTGATTGACAGGAACTTACGGACATGTGATCACCAGCTGGAAACCCTCTGCCTGCAGTCAGCGCTCTCTTAGACTTGCGGACGAATCCCCACGTGTTCTGCCATTAATTTCGCATTTGTTGTGTGCAACTTGTGTGCTAGCAAGTGCGTCTTCTCAGCTTGACCCTAAGCCCACAGCTGTCCTGGAACGCACGTGCTGCAATGGCCATTCCACGGTGGGCTGGGAACGGAGCGCCTGGAGGCACGGCTGGCACGTGGCAGTCCGTGGCTCGGGCTGCGGTCAGCGGGCCGAGGACAGGCCGAGGGACCTTCCGAGGAACCCTCGGCGCAGCAGGGGTACGAGGTGGGCTTTCTGCTTCTGGCCCCACGAGACGGAGTGCGGAGCTGGCACCTGTGTGCTCACATGCACCCCTCTGGGGACGACTGTCCTCGGAGAGGCCACGGCCCCAGGCAGGAAAGAGACTGCTCCCACCCGCTCCCTCTCGCCCCCGGCGCCCGCTCCCCTGGCCATGCCGTGCCGTGGTCACCCTTTGCTGTGGCCCGGTCAGCGTCACGCCCGCATGGCGCTCGGCGTCTTCCTACTCTGCGGTTTCACCCATCATCATGACAGCAATGCTCATGGGACCGGCTCCCGCCTCTCGCTCTCCCGAGATCAGTTATCCGTGAGGTCCTTGCATTTGCACAGCGTAGAGGCCCTCAGGCGATGAGACGGCGTCTCACGTCCCACCGAGCAGTCCGTGCCCGGAGCGATCACGTCTCGTCATAGCGAAGACCCACAGGGTCCTTCTGTGAGGACAGACGGACGCAGCCACGGCACTCGGCGTGTTGCATCAGACGTGCTGACGAGCACGTGCCCAAAATCGTGTGGTTTTTCAGTCTCCCGACCACAGGGACCGTGGGGGACAGCTGCAGGCGCTTTGCTTTGAGCCGGTGTTAGAGCGACGACCAGGAACATCACAGCTTCAGGCCACTGAACGCAGCCACGTGCGGGGAAGGTCGGGGAGGGGAGCACGGGGCCAGCGGGTCTGAGGGTTGGCAGTGACCGTGACGCCAGTGCCTCCGTGGGCTCTGTCACGGCTCCACTTCCACAGGACAGTCTCTCTTCTACCTGCACAGTGGACCCATGGCAGGGTGCCCGGGAGGGGACACGGGGACCAGTTAGGCATTGAAGTTCTTGCTCCGTCGTTGGACGAGCCGCCCTGGGAGCGGCCGGCTGACCACTCCAGCAGAGACCGTCCCTCTCGGTCACTGGCAAGGTGCTCACCCCGACTCAGTTCTGTGCGTCTTGGGACCCCTCGTTTGACCCTGAGTCCCTTGGGGTCAAGAATTCGCTCTCCCACATCTCTCCAGCACTGCTGTGCTCGGGCTCCATCCGGTCCAGGATGTCGGGGATCCCTGGGAGACGTGCTTCAGAACTGCCGCTTGCGAGGCCCTTCTGGGGCCGTGTGCTCAAGCGCGGGGCCAGAGTCTTCGGCCTCATTCGGTAGTTCTGTACGAGGGTGGCATGTGGTTCTAGCACGTAAACAAGGACGGGCATCGTGCGTGACTCCAAGGATGCGGCTGGTCGGGGAGAACCTGGCAGGAAAGCCTGCCCAACTGCGCCGGGCCACGCGCTCCGTAGGCCGTGAAGGGGAGAGCAGGCGCGTGGCCGTGTCACCTCGGACAGCTCGCCCAGGAGGTCCAGGGACTATGACAGCCTTCCCTTTCTCTAGAGTTTTCCCAAATTCTTCTCTATCAAGAAACCAGCATTTAGAGCCGAAATTTGAAGTCTTCGGGGGCCTTGCATTTCAAACCGTTATTAAGTCTCCAGGGCCCAGGGTGTCATCGGATGCCATCAGCGGCAACGACACTTCTCTAGGGGTGTCACAGGGTGCCGCGGCGGCCTTTCAGCTGGAAGGCTCTGTCGACCAGCTCTGTCTCCCTTAAGACCAAGAGCTCACTGATTCTACTGGTAAAGCGACATTCCACGACTCAGATTGGTAAAGCGCAGGCTCTAATCGTCGT
>NW_011889991.1:0-1030 GCF_000151845.1 Pteropus vampyrus
GCTCCCTGAGGGCCCCGAAGGGAACCAGAGCCCAGGTCACAACGCGCCGTCCCTGCGTGACAGCACTGGAGGCCGACAGAGCCGCCCAGCGGCGGCGCGAGGCCCGTCCTGCGGAGGAGCCGTCGGGGGCTCGGGAGGGTTCGGGGACGACGGCCGGACAAAGCTGCTGACAGTGATGCCATGTCCCTGCACGCCCGGCCCCACCGTCTGCAAGAGGGACGTCTCCTCTCCGCCTCAGCCTCGGTCCCCGTGCCCCTGCTCGGGCCCCTCACGGCCCAGCTGTGAGCCTGGGGACGGCAGCCCCCTCGGCTCTGTGCCTTCTCTGGGGTCGGCAGGTACCGCCCCCCGGCCACCTGATCCGACGCGCAGCCCGTGCTCAGCCGCCACATGCCTGGCCCCCTCCCTGATCAGGCCGGCCCCCCTGGCCCCCGTCCCCCCCCCCCCGGTGCTGGCCCCCGGCTGCGAATGAAAGAGGAGCCAGTGAGTCCCCTGCCCCGACACCGCGGTGATCTGAAGGTGAGCAGCAGCTCTGACAAAACGCACTTACGGTCTTTTTTTCTTTTTGCCTCCATTTTTGAAAAGTAAGTTTGTGATGTCGCGGAGGTCTCGACATGGCATTCCTGGCTCACGCGGGCCTCGGAAGGACGCAGTGAATAACACGCTAAGTCCTCGGGGCCAGACGGGCCCTCCAGCCGCGGGCGTGTGGGGACACGGAGCGGTGCATCCGCGGTCACCCCACGTTGGGTGAGAAGGTTCCTTGGGTGGAGCCCGACCTGTGAGGTCCACACTGGGCTTGCAGAGGTGGCTACGGTAACAGAGACCAGACCGTCCCGGAGCACAGACGGTTCCTCGGCGGGTCCCACCGCGTGAGGGGGACACACAGACGCTGGCACCTCCGTGACCCGGCTCGTTCACCCCTTCTCCGTCCAAGCCCGTGTCTGGAATCCGCTCCCTCCCGAGGCGTGACGCCACGTTTGTCCACTTGGTGCCCAGGGTCGGGCTCAGCGAGGACGCGCGTGCTGTCGGGCAT
>NW_011889991.1:2685-3907 GCF_000151845.1 Pteropus vampyrus
TGTGTCTTGGCCAACCTGGCCAACGTTATGAATAAGTGACCGCTTTGTGGGGCAGGAGATGCTGGCTCGATCACCCTTGTTTCCTCCGGAAACAGAACTTGGTGTCCCAAAGGGGGCAGCCCGAGGTTTCTGCCGGCAGGAGGGGGACGGGCCAGGCCGGCGCTGACCTGGGTTTGGGAGGCGGTGCCGCTGGCTGGGGGCGACGCCCCGACCAAGGTCAGGTGCCAAGGTGCATGCTTTACATGGGCGGCATCTCCATGCTTGCCTTTCTCATCAGGATACGTTTGATTCTTCCGGTGAGTCCCTGACTCAGGGTGGTAGAATTGCCCCAGCTGCAGAATCGGCAGGCGAACAAACAGCCGGGCTGTGTGGCTCAGGGTGCGACGTGGACAGGCTCGGAAAAGTGACATGTGGGATTTAAAGCAGTGTGCACGCGTGTGGCTGGGTGCGAGGCAGGCGGTCACGCGGGTGTGACACGGAGCGGGGACCCAGCATTCAATGGGGACAGCCATCTTGCTGATGATCCCAGCCAGCTGCTTCTGACAGACCAAGATGCAGAGGCCAGGGGACCCTCCAATGCTGTCACCACCTCCAACCTGCTCGACCAAACCAGATTTGCCCGGGAAGACCTGGACGTCGCTGTGCAAACTGTGACACCATCAACAGGACTGTGAGTTGTCCTAAGTACACAAGACTTTCATCTCTGCAGATTTTCTATATTTAATGGGGAAGATGGGTCTAAGAGTGAGCCACTAAACGCCAGCTCGTCACACGGTGTCATGCCGTATTAGCTTCCTGTGGCTGCTGTAACAGGTCACCACAGACTGAGTGGCTTGAAACTGCAGAAATGTAATCTCACAGCTCTTGGGGCCAGAGGTCAGAAACCACGGTGTTGGGGGGCCTCACCCCCTCCGAGGGTCTAGAGGAGGGTCTTCCTGCCCCATCCAGCCCCTGACGTCTGGGCTCGTGGCAGCATCTGTCCAGCCTGTGCCCCTTCTGACGGGCAGAGGGCAGCGGAAGCCATCGCCCGTCAGCTCAAGGTCCTTAACCCGATCACACTCACGGAGACTCTTTTTCCAGATAAGTCAGCTTCCACGCTTCCCCTCGGGCACACCTTTTGTGGGGGGGGGCAGTATTCACTGGCCACACCTACCCGCGTGGCAAGTCCGCACACGCAGCGTGCATGCTGCAGGCCTGGGGCGAGATCGTCGTTATTTTTCCA
>NW_011889991.1:5742-6997 GCF_000151845.1 Pteropus vampyrus
GGCTTGCAGATGGCAGATCTGGGGCCCTCCTAACTCCCCAATCCTGTGAACTAGCTCCTTACAGTGCTTCCCTCTGTCCCTCCTGCACCCCGCCCCCCATCTCTACCTCTCCATAGACAAACACAGAGGCAGACACTGCCCACTGGTTCTGCTTCTCTGCAGCACCCCTAGAGCCCAGCCACACCCCCCCCAGGGCATATCCACGAATCTACTGAGCTGGCCCCTCCATGCAACACCGGCCTTCATGTCACGGCACAGGATAGACGCTGGCCACAGCCCTCCGGCTGCGTGGACGGCGTGTCCGGCTCCTCCGGGCACGTCCCTTGTATTCTGTGCATCAGTTCAAGACTAGGCAGCTGCCTGGAAGGGCTTCCGTGTGCTGGTTTGTCCTGTTTATCTCTGGGGAGAATTCGCATGGCAGCAAACATGTTAGAGACCGTATTAAACGTGTCCCAACGGCTGACATCAACCTTCAAGCACGATATTTTGATTCAGGAGGATCTGTTAGCGCAGGGTTTGCTCTCCCATCAGCAGCTTCTAATCGTACCCGCGTCAGCCTTTTTTTTTTTTCCCGCCTACAGCACCCGGTATTCCCAGGCGGTCTCCCATCCAAGTACCAACCAGGCCCGACCCTGCTTAGCTTCCGAGATCAGCCGGGACCGGGCGCGTTCAGGGTGGCGTGGACATGGACCACGTCATCCCTTTTTACGAAAGAAAATTACGAGTAATTTTTCCTAAGTTACTTCGGTTCCTGGACTCCCCAAAAGCACACTTCCCGTTTCCCATCACTCACTGCTCAGCTCGGGTCGGGATCTGCGTGTGACCTCAGCAAGCCCAATGAGATAAGAGTTTACCAGCTTTTTATTTCGAGGACGGAAGGGAACGATGGCCCTCCCTCCCCTCTCTCTGACGTTTCCGCAGTTAGCCTCCCGTCAGGGGCCCCGATGGGGGTGTCCTGAGCGCTTCGGGTGGTGGCAGCGTCTCCAGTCTCGCGACAGGCACATGAGGCTGGATGTTAGTGCACCTTCTTAATCGGATCACCTGCATAAGTTGCAAGACGGTGGACAAGCGATAGAAGAAAAAATGTGTTTTTCCCCCCTCGCAAGAACCAAACACGTAAACAGCGCGTCATGTAGGAGGAAGTGTCTGTGCATCTTACTGGAAGAGGAAAGGCAATCTGGAGAGGTGAGGAGCTGGCGCGGTCAAAGCTGACATCTCTCTCTCGTAACGGATGGCCCCAAGTTGTAGAGGCCAT
>NW_011889991.1:7644-9200 GCF_000151845.1 Pteropus vampyrus
CACCCCGCTATCGAAAGGCCCCATTCTCCCTGGTGCAGGGGTTGGTTCGCCCGCCTACGCGACTCCGACGCCCAGGCAAGTGGCTGCCCCCTATGCGCGCATCTAAGCAGCTGTCCCTTAGCTCCGTGTTACGATCTTGCTCTATAAATAGCACAGACGTGGGTCTCCACCTACGCAGCGACCCTACACTGTGCAGCACGCCTATGCGCACTCAGATTAGAGATTCGGATATATAGGTCCTAAGTAACTTAATAACTTATTTTAGTAAAATTTTAAATTTAACTACGTAATAATGTAGTTAAATAACATATGATACCTATAATAATATATATTAGAATTTAATACATCAAAAAAACACAGGTAATAATTTGTTGAGTTTAATTAAACGCGAACGTGTTAAAAGTTGAACCAAGAATTATTTTGCAGCTTCGAAAGTTTAAAATGTTTTCTAAAGCATTCGCTCCAGTGACTTGGGTCTTTCTTTTGCATTTACTTAATGAGCGATAAATACTTGACCCTGTTATAAGAATATTTATTTGTACTTTATGTCAACTAAAGAATAAACACGAATATGTATCTTAGTTCATTCTGACTTTAAGAAACGTCTGGTTCGCAGTCCGCTGGTCGAGGGTTCGTGAGAACACTGCTGAGCCCGGGCCGTCGACCTGCAGCAGCTCACGGCATCTCCCACGAAAGCGCGTGCGCTGGCGATTGTGAGGCTCACAACCCTTGGAGAGGCCGCGTCCACTCTGGGGGAGCGAGCAGCAGCTGTGTCTGTGAAGCCACCAGACCACTGTGCTCCAGGGACGCGGCCGTCAGCGGCCGGTCACGGTGGCCCAGAGCCGGAGCAGGCGGGACTCCAGAACTTTGCCTCTCGTGCTCCGCTGAGACGAGCATTTGGATGTCATCTCGGATCTGGGCTCCGTGCTGGTGTGGGCTCAGTTTGGGGACAGTGCCACCACGCTGACTGCCGAGGACACTGGCTCCTCCTCGGAGGAACGTCCCCGCCCGGGCGTGATGAAGGCCCCCGGGGACGCCGTGGGGGAGGGCTGGGAGGGCATTGGTTGGGTCTGGGTCTCACGACTGTCACGCCCGTTACAACTAGAAGTGACAGCCTAGCCGCCACCCTGCCTGTGGCCCAGTGACACCCGCTGCGACGTCCGACCTCCAGGCTGTGGCGTGTGAAGCCACCGAATGTGTGGTCACTTGATACAACAGCCACTGGAAACAAGGACAGCGCTCCCCAAGCCCTCAGCTCCCCAGAGCCACTCGAGGAAGCCTTGTCATTCCAGGGGGCAGGTTCGCTTCCTCACCGAGACTCTGAAAGAACGTTTGAGGAGAGACGTAACTTTAAACGAAGAGCTTGCAGGCGAGTCAGACGGACAGCCCCGCGGGGACCTGTCTGAAATCCACCGGCGCCGAGCGTGCTCCTGGCTGGGCATCCCAGCCGTGACAAGCTGCGGGTGGGCATGGGGCCTCCTCGGCCAGCCTCTGGTGCGTCCGCTGGTTCAAGGTGTTGTCCACAGGAAGGCGCTTTGAATCACAAAGCAAGGGAG
>NW_011889991.1:9250-10279 GCF_000151845.1 Pteropus vampyrus
GTTTTCTGCCACATGACGGGCCCGGCGCACTGGAACCGGGCGCGGGCTCCCCAGCGTCCATGTGGACGGGCTCCCTCTTGCTCCACGCCACAGTCTCACCCGCTGACCTCCCCGCTGTCCCCGCCCGGCCGTGCTCGCGCCTTCGTGGCCAGCGGCTGTGCCTCGAAGGGCCACGGTGAGTGGCCGCTGCTCCCCAGACGCTGCGGCTCTCGGTCACAGACCCCCCAGCCACTTCCCGTCCCGTAGGCTCGTTTATTCACGTCGAACTCATGACGGCCAAGAAAGCGAAGTCAGAGCGTCAGCGCCAGCCGCGGAGCGACTGCCCGGGGCCTCTGGACACTGTGCCGCGTGCGGTGCGGCCGCGGCTGGGTGTGTATTTGCCCGTCCAGCTCGGCGCAGCCGCCGGTCGCAAGGGAACTGCGGCAGGCGGAAGCGTTTCCTTTCCTTTTTTTTTCATTTTTCAGCATTTCTGTGCATTTACTTCCGTGTTTGCAAAAGCTCCGTGATTCAGAAAGGGCTCTGGGGCTCATAAAACGCTTGACCTTCACATCCCGCGTCTGCCGGGCGGGAGCCAGCGGAGTCGCCCCCGCGAGTTCTGACAAAATCACCAGCGACCCGCTTCTTTACGAGTGTTCTCTGCTTTGATCACCTGAGCATCTCTTCCGTCCAGCGGGTGAAGGGGCATTCACATCCGGTGACGCCGCAATGTCACAGACAGGCGGGGCTGCCTGTATTCGACGCTGGTAACTTTTCTCACAAACTCTCACAGCCGGGGAAGGTCGCGAGTTAAGTTCATGGCTGGGGGGCGGGGCGGGGGGAGATTTTAAGGTATCTACTTACATTTCATTTTTGAGCTTCGTTCTGGGGAGAGGTTTTAATTTTGTCTTATTATTGATTATTGCATAAAGGTTACCCCCAAAGTTAATGAGTTAAAAGAATGCACATTGTCATCTCAGCGTCTCTGGTCAGTCACCCATGTACGGCCATGTACGGCCCAGCTGGGTCCCCAGCTACAAGCGTCTCTCAGGC
>NW_011889991.1:11597-12607 GCF_000151845.1 Pteropus vampyrus
CTCTGGAAGCTGGCCGTCCTCACACGCAGGGAGGGCTTTGACCAGGTCCCGGTGACTGGGTTTCCTTCCTAACAACGGAAAGAGCCACGAAGTGCATTGGGGACGCAGCCGTCATCTGCTTCCCATCCTCAGACGCCGGGGCACTGGGGGCTTCCCCAAGCCAGACTGGGGTTTGTATCCTGTATTATTGATGACATCATCAGCATTTTCGCACCATGGAAGTTAAAAGTCCCATGGAGACCTGACTAAAGGAATTTTAAAATATTGATTTCCTTGCAGCATGAGGCATGATTTACGATCTACTCCGGGGATCCCCAGGGAGGGAAGACCCCATCCTGATGCCGCAGCCCCGAGCTCCTTCTGATGGTGTGAGCCAACTGCGCGTGGGAGAATTCGAAGCCTGGGTAACGAAATAAATTCACACGGAAAGAATTCACACGGAAAATGTGAAAGGCCTTTCCAAACACCCAAAGATCTGCAGTGGCCACAGGAGCTGGCCCCGTGCACGATCGCTCCGTGGAAAACAGGACGAAAGGCTGCGGAGAAGGCTCGCGGTTCGAGCCAGACATCTGCTCCGAGAGACGTCGCCGCCGCGTGCTTCGGGTCTGCGCGGCACCCCGGCTCCCAGACCTCCCCGGCAGTCACACTCCTGTCAGGCGTGTGTGCGTGGCCACGAGCAGGAGGTGCAGGCTGGATCGCGGTTTAACGACAGGCCTCGTCCCTTGTGCGGGACGAGGACGTTCCTGTACCAGTACAGTGTGTTTCTAATCAAAGAAGGGAGGGGCTCGCTCCCCCTCTCACTGCCGGTCTCCCCTCGATGCCACTGCTCACGGCCCCCAAGGGCGGCCAGCTCTCCTCTCTGTCAGCCCGAGCAGCGCGGTGTGACTCCCACCTCGGGGTGAGTCAGCGGCCACATCTGTTCGTGGCCCTCGGTTCTGAGCTCCGCGAGGTAACAGCTCATCGACCTCTCACCCACTCTTGTAGCTCGAATACCTTACACCGAACACGGC
>NW_011889991.1:12657-13044 GCF_000151845.1 Pteropus vampyrus
ATGATGGATTAACTTACATTTTTCAGCGTACAGAGCAAAAGATTCTGGGCTGTGTTTTTAAAATTGCCTTTCATCGTGCTTATCCATTCTAAACAGAACCGTTTTTTCAGCTCTAGCATGAAGGCAGCGGAGATCGCCGGCCTAACGCTCCGATTTCTCGGCTTGAAAACAAGCGGCAGCTGTGCAGGGCCGTGGGCCGAGCAGAAGCTTCGCGTCCGCGGCGCGTGGCAGGTTTCCCGCCGCCGCCTGCGAGCCCGGCCTCCCGGGGGGCTTTCCCGTCACGGCGTCAAGTGCGAGGAGGTGCCGCCCAGCGATGGACGAGCCTCGGGACAGCCCCGCGCCTGCCCCGAACCCTGTCCCACTGCCCCCGGGGCGGCCGGCTGCGCA
>NW_011889991.1:13094-14533 GCF_000151845.1 Pteropus vampyrus
AGCCCTCAGCTCCCCAGAGCCACTCGAGGAAGCCTTGTCATTCCAGGGGGCAGGTTCGCTTCCTCACCGAGACTCTGAAAGAACGTTTGAGGAGACACGTAACTTTAAACGAGGAACTTGCAGGCGAGTCGGACGGACAGCCCCGCGGGGACCTGTCTGAAATCCACCGGCGCCGAGCATGCTCCTGGCTGGGCATCCCAGCCGTGACAAGCTGTGGGTGGGCATGGGGCCTCCTCGGCCAGCCTCTGGTGCGTCCGCTGGTTCAAGGTGTTGTCCACAGGAAGGCGCTTTGAATCACAAAGCAAGGGAGGGTCACGAGCGATCTCTGGCCGATGGACATTCCGAGCCCAGGAGCAAAGGACAGACACACCGTGCAACGCAGGGCACACCACCTTCACATGTCCAGGGGCCTGGCCAGCAGGAGAGTCAGGGGTCACAGCCTCTGCACCCAAATACCTGGGAGTCATTCCCCACGACCCGAGGGACGGGGCATGCCGTGCACATGACCTCTAGCCTGAGTCTCACCTGGCGGGGACCCTGTCTCTCCCCGCTCGCCACCCAGCTAGACTCTTTCTCTCGCCCTGTGCAGGACTGTGGAGCTCGCGGTGACACCTGACTTCACAGCACGGGCACCACTGCACCGAAACCCTCAGTTGAATCAGGCCCCGCGTGTCGGAACCATAGGTGTTTCGCACTCGGTACCAGAGAACTAACCCACGGTGGGTTTTCTCCACATCGAAAATGTGACAGTTCCTCAATCCGCGGCTTCGTGGCCGTCCACTTCCTCACCATCCCCCCTGGACGGAGAGGGAGGACCGCCCGGCATGGCCACTCGCTGACCCCGCTGCCCCTCCCACTGCTGGGGAGCGAGCGGGTGGCCCGAGGGGGCCCCCTCGTCTCCTTCCGCGGGCTGGCCAGCCCCCCACGTGCGCACGCGGGCAGCAGACACGCGCGAGAGCGTGTCCATGCTCACAGGGCAGGGCGGGCAGAGGGTCACACCGCAGCCAGCCCTCAGGGACGGTGGTGTCGTGCGCTCCTGGCAGAGGAGTGGTCCCTTCCTGGTGGTGTCCAGGATGACATCAGGTCGGTGCCTGACGGATGCTGCAGAGGAGACGGAAGAGCCCCGCACGCCTAGGGCCTGCTGCCCCCATGGGTGTCTGCGCGGGCTGAACGGCGACAAGTGCGTGAAGGACAGAGCATCTTGGAGCGTGCGCTGGGCTGGGAGTGGGGACCCCCGACACTCTACCCTCCGCCCAGACGACCAGACGTCCCCTTCCCAGCTCACCGGCTCTGTGGCCTTGCTTCTGTCACCTCGGGGGCCTCTCCCAGCCCTGGTGGCACTGACTGCATTCTCTGCGGGCCCAGTGACAGCCACCGATCGGACGAGGGTGCGTCGATGGTCCAGGACAAGCCCAGCGCGGCTCGGCGCAGGGCAGGCC
>NW_011889992.1:0-839 GCF_000151845.1 Pteropus vampyrus
CAAGTGAGTGTCCTCTTTATACACTGGTCACCTCAGTCTCAGGACACCACCTCCATGGTGGGCTGTGACGGGCTATGGGTCTTTTGGTCTGTGTGCTCCCTGCACCACTTTCCTGCAGCCACACTTCTCAGTCTGAGGTGTCTCAGAAGCCTCTACCTGGCTCTGCTACAATGGGTGGAGGAGGAGCGGACAAGTGGAACAGGACTCCAGTGTCTGAGGCTTCCTTCTTTCTAATGGGTTCAACCACAATGAATATAGACCATTTAGTCTAGAAAGCTGCTTCTGTTCTTTGGTGATTTGCTGAGTGAGGGTTTTAATGCCAAGTAGGTAGGCGGGTTTCTGTGTTTTTGGCTTTCTTTGTCTGGTGATGGCAGCTTGTGGAATGCTGCTACTCTTTGCATTGCTTCTCTACCCCAACCCTGGGCTCAGCCTCAATGTGTACCAGCCACCCAGGCCTGATTGCTGCCTCTGCCCCTCTGATCTGCCCAGTGAGGGTTGTACCCTGACTCTTCAGTGTTATCATGTGTCCTGGGCCGGAATGAGTACCAGACTGCATCTCTATCCCATCTCTATACTTCCCAGCCTGTCTCCCCTGTTCACTCCCATACACTATCTTCGGGCATCTCAATGCGCAGATCCCTCAGATGTGTTTGTGTGTTAAACAAGGAATCTTTTGTTGAATCATAGCTGTCCAACTTGTTGTAACTTGAAAAGAAGAGGCCTGGAGGTCTTCTCATGCTTCCGTGCTTCTGATGTCACTGCCTGAATGTTTTCTTTGGACTCGGCAAACCACATCTAACATTTCATTTATTTCTCACAACATCTGTTTGAAGCAATGT
>NW_011889992.1:891-1390 GCF_000151845.1 Pteropus vampyrus
AATGGCCATGACTATAGTGGATAAGCTGTCATGCAGGGGCTGACCCCACAGAATGGGATTCACTTTAGTGGCTCTCTGGAGTCTGCTCAGTCCACCTGTTGAGTGTGTTGATTGTGAAACATGTTGGGCTGTGATCTAATGTGGTCTGAAGCTGGGCACTGGGTGTTTTGGTTTGAGGGCATCTCGGGAGGGGACTTTGGTGCAGGCCAAGGTCAGTCGCTACCTGAAACCTGATAAGAGCTACAGAATGATCTGCAGATGATGCTGGGCTCGGAGGCAGCTTGGAGAGGCTAAGATGTAAACTGAGGCCAGCATCAGCATTTAACTGCTCTCCCATCTTGACTGGGACTTCCCTTTTGTAGTTAACTTTTGACAGCTTTAAAATAATGTGCAATGGAGAAGGCTTTTTTGGATTGAGATAATTAGATGTTCTATCAGCTTTTTGTATCTGAAGGTTCAGATCTTTTCATAGCTTTGGATGTTTTGTCCATTACTTTTT
>NW_011889992.1:1440-1948 GCF_000151845.1 Pteropus vampyrus
ACTGCAATAAATTAGTTCAAATGAAAAATTCTAGTGGTGTCTAACTCATGTCAGATCAAAAGCCAAGTAGGAGATATGTCATAACTGGGAAGAAAGCAAAGTGTCATATATAAATATAAGAACTGTGCAATTAAATTAAGGCAATCCATATTTGATAAACTATTTTTTTCCATAAACTATAAGATTAACCTACATATATAAAAATAAACTAAACATTATATATTGGTTGAAGAAATAAGTGCAATACAGATGTACAAAAAATCATGTATGAGCTTTAGAAATACAGTGTACCAACTCACATCAGAATACAGACTCACAAGGAATCCAGGAGAGATCAGAACAACTCTCCATTGTCCAATCTCATTTGATTATAAAGGCATTATATTTTTTTATTAAGTTTACTGGGATAACAGCGGTTAATACAATCATATAATTTTCAGGTGTACATTACCATTTGACATCTGTATATTCTATTGTGTGTTTGCCACCCAAAGTCCAGTTTCCTTCA
>NW_011889992.1:2068-2356 GCF_000151845.1 Pteropus vampyrus
TTGGTAAAGTACTCCTTTTGTTCATCGATTTTATTTTCGAGTTTATTGAGCTGCTTTTCTGAGTTTTCTTCTATTTTTTTTTTTTAAGTACTTAACTGTTTAGCAGGTTGATTAGTAGAGGTCTTTCTTTTCTTTTCCAGGAGGTGGTGCTACAGAACAAGTTTGATTTCTCTCTTTTTTTAAATTAAATTTGTTGGGGTTTTTAATTAAATTTATAAGTTTCAAATGTATAGTTCAATAATACATCATATGTATATTGCATTGTGTGTTCACCAGAGTTAAACTTCC
>NW_011889992.1:2406-2789 GCF_000151845.1 Pteropus vampyrus
CTAGTAACCACTACTCTATAGTCCTTTTGAAACTACTAGTCCATAGTCCATGTCCATGAGTCTCTGTTTCTTTGTCCTGCTCATTTGTTGCTTTTAGGTTTATATCGCACATATAAGTAATATCATGTGATTTTCAACTTTTTCTGTCTGGCTTATTTCACTTAGCATGATTATCTCGAGGTCCATCCATGCTGTCGCAAATGGTTGTATTTCATCTCTTCTTATGGCTGAGTAAAATTCCGTTGTATATATGTACCATAGCTTCTTTAGCCAATCATCTATCGTACAACACTTCGGTTGCTTCCATGTCCTGGCCACCATGAATAGTGCTACTATGAACATTGGTGTGCAAATATTTTTATAGATATGAGTTTTCAAGACTT
>NW_011889992.1:3845-5117 GCF_000151845.1 Pteropus vampyrus
CCTAGGTATTTTATTCTTTTTGCTGCAATTGCAAAAGGAATTATTTTTTCCACTTCTATTTCTGATGCTTCATTTTTAGAATAAAGGAAAGCTATGGACTTTTGAACATTGATTTTGTATCCAGAGACTTTACTGTATTTGCTTATTGTTTCTAGTAGTGTTCTTATGGAGTCTTTAGGGTTTTTTATATAGAGAATCATGTCATCTGCAAATAATGACAGTTCGACTTCTTCGTTTCCTATTTGGATGCATTTTATATCTTTCTATTGCCTGATTGCGCTCACTAGGATCTCCAATGTTATATTGAATAACAGTGGCGATAGTGAACAGCCCTGCCTTCTTCCCAATCTTAGAGGAAAGGTTTTTAGTTTTTTACCATTAACTATAATGTTGGCTGAGAGTTTATCATATATGGCCTTTATTATGTTAAGGTACTAACATTCTGTATCAATTTTGTGAATTGTTTTGATCATAAATGGATGCTGTATATTGTCTAAGGCTCTTTCTGCATCTATTGATATGATCATATGATTCTTATTTGTTAATTTGTTTATGTGGTGCATGACATCAATCGATTTGCGTATGTGAACCAACTCTGTGCCCCTGGGATGAAGCCCCCTTGGTCATGGCGTATAATCTTTTTAATATGTTGCTGTATTTGGTTCGCTAGTATCTTATTTAGGATTTTTGCATTTGTGTGCATGAGGGATATTGGTGTTTAGTTTTCTTTTTCTGTGTTATCCTTACCAGGTTTTGGTATCAGAGTAATACTGGCCTCATAGAATGAGTTGAGAAATATTGCCTCCTCTTCGATTTTTTGGAAGAGTTTGAGGAGAATAGGTATTAAATCTTCTTTGAATGCTTGGTAGAATGCACTGGTGAAGCCATCTGGTCCTGGACTTTTACTTTTTGGTAGGTTTTTGATGATTGTTTCAATTTCCATACTGCTGATTGGTCTATTTAGATTTTCCAGTTCTTCTTGATTCAGTCTAGGAAGGTTGTACTTTTCTAAGTACTGGTCCATTTCTTCTAGGTTATTAATTTTGGTGTTAGATACTTTTTCATAGTATTCTTGTGTGATTCCTTATATTTCTGCAATGTCAGTCATAATTTCCCCTCTTTCATTCCTGATTTTGTTTATTTGTGTCTTTCCTCTTTTTTCTATAGTGAGTCTAGCAGGGGTTTGTCAATTTTATTAACCTTCTCAAAGAACCAACTCTATGTTGCATTTTTTTTCTATTGTTCTTTTGTTTTTACTTTCATTTCTTTCTG
>NW_011889993.1:0-1181 GCF_000151845.1 Pteropus vampyrus
ATCTGTTTCAGTCAATCAAAAATCTGTTTCTTTCTTCCCAGGTACATCCCACTTATGATGCCCTGACACAGATGGAGTATCTTGACATGGTGTTGAATGAATCTCTCAGATTATACCCAGTTTCTGCAAGAATTGAAAGGATGTGTAAAAAGGATGTAGAAGTCAATGGGGTGTTCATTCCCAAAGGGACACTGGTGATGGTGCCACGCTCTGTTCTTCACCGAGACTCAGCGTTGTGGCCAGAGCCTGAGGAGTTCCGTCCTGAAAGGTACCAGGCCCCTGGGAAAGGGACCCACCCTGATCCAAGCTGGTTGGAGCATATTCTGATGTCTGTTAATGTAGATGACAAATGAGTGGTTGTATAATCATTTATTTGTACTCATTTTCATTTTTAGAAGTTTGTATTTTATTACAAGGGTGATTACTGTTGGTTGTCAAAATTTTATATTCTATGCTAGAAGGAAATTGTATCAATCCACAGTCCTAATACCTTAGAAAGACCTTACTAAAAATGCGTATAATGTCAATATTGACATTTTTCTATGGATATATATTTAAAAAAAAATAAGAATGGTAATATACTTTATTTTGAACTACTTAATTTATTAAACAGTAAAGTAGAAACAACATCATATTATGTATAACAATTAGATATATATAGGTATACATATATACTTATTCATGTATACATGATTGCATGATTGTATGCATATGCCATAATTTACTTAACCACCATCTGACTTTAGGAAAATAGCCTTTCTTTTCTTTAAGTCTTTCTGTGCTGTTCACTTTAGCTCTCTAAATTTACCACCAACATTCATACAGTCTATTTTTTTTTTACACATCAGCCACTGTGAGAGTGCAGGCTGAGAAACTGAGAGGTTCCTCACCTTGATGGTTTAAGCTCACTGAGGACAGAGGCAAACACAGTTCCCCCAGCACCTTGTGGCTGCAGTCCTGATCCTACTACTCTCAGTATTTGGTGACTCTTCCAAAGTGAAGCCATTTGTTCTCTATAGGTCTGAGACGTTCTTCCTCGAAGGGGATCTGTACCATGCTCTTCTGGGAATTCAGAGACAAGGTCTGGCTTTGGGCATAACTTGAACTCTGGGAAAAGCTGATGTTTCCCACTTATTCTATTTTTGAGCAAAATTGGAATGAACTATTGGGGGCACTAGCTG
>NW_011889993.1:1231-3142 GCF_000151845.1 Pteropus vampyrus
ATTGGAATGAACTATTGGGGGCACTAGCTGAGATCAAGACTTTCATTATCCAAATTATAAGATCCCTAATGGCAGGGACTGTGTCTCAATTGCCATAATGTCCTTACTTCTAGCATAGTGTCTATATATAGTACTTGTAGAAAGTACAAGTTAGAGTTGAACAAGTCTTCTGTTTTCTGGACCAGGAGACATCTGCGTTTCCCCCAAGTTCAGCAGTTTCCTCCACTGTAGCTTCATGAACATTTTACCATACTTTTCTTTTTAAATTAAATTGACCCTACTTTTCTTTTGAAATTAAATTTAGTGGGGTAACATTGGTTAATAATATTATATAATATTCAAGTATACAACATTACAATATAATATCTGCGTGCTCTATTATGCTAGTCTCTTTCCATCACATTGTATTTGACTCCTTTACCCTCTTTGTCCTCCTTACCCCCACCCTTCTTCCACCATTCTGTTTTCTGTATCTATGAGTTTATCTTTTTGCTTGTATTGCTTTTTTTTATTTTTTTGCTTTTTCTTTTATATCCAACATATGAGTGGAAACATTTCACTTAGCATTATAAGCTCAAGATCCATCCATATTGTCACAAAGGCAATATTTCTCTTTTTTATGGCCGAGTAGTATTCCAAATGTGTACCACACTGTCTTCATCCGATCATCTGTCGACGGACACTTGTTTTGTTTTAATATCCTCGCTATTGTAAATAATGCTGCAGTGAACATATGGTACATATATAGTTACCAAAAAGTGTTTTCAAAATTTTGAGGTGGATATCCAGAAGAGGCATTGCTGGGTCATATGGTAGCTTCATATTAATTTTTTGCAGGAACCTCTGTATTGTTCTCCATAGTGGCTACAGCAGTTTATATTCACACCAACAGTGTACGAGGGTTTCCTTTTCCCCTCCTCCTCGTCAACATTTGTTATTTTTTTTGTCTTATTGATGGTAGCCTTCTAATGAGAATGAGGTGGTATACCATTGTAGCTTTGATTTGTATTTCCCTTAAAACTAGTGATGTTGAGGATTTCTTCATATATTTTTGGCAATCTTGTACTTCTTGTACTTCTGCTTGATTCATTCAGTCATCAAAGAGAGAGGAAGTGCTTACCATATATCAGGAAGTGGGTCAGACAGTGAGAAATCCAAATGTTAAAATAATGGCTACATAGAGAATTTTTGACATATACACAAGCATTTTCTATACACACAGAGAATGTTTCTATAGAATACTATGGAATATTTGTAGGACTAGTGTGCCCATCATGTGCCTTACAGCCATCAACCCTTGTTCACTACCCCATCCTCACACACCTGCTGCCATCCTTCTGATACCCATATTATTTTAAGGCACACCATCTGTAAATATTTCCTAGTTCTCCAAAATATAAGACTCTTAAAAATATATGGCAGCAATGCCATTAACACTTTCCTCAATTCCAGATGTTTTCCTTGATATATTCAAACATTGAAGAATCAAATTCGAATACAACATATGTCTAAACTTTAAGGAATTTATAACCTAGTAGAAGATAGACAAGGAGATTAGTGATTATACTAGAGTAGATTAGCATCCTGTGTCCATGAAAATCACCTGATTTATGTTATTCTATGGGAGAGAGCGGAACAGAGCAGAGAGGTGAATAAAAGGGAGTTAAGTCGAGAAAAAGAAAGGAAGGAAAAGGGAAGGAAAAGAAAAAATAATTTAACTAATGGGAGGTATTATTCCTGCTTCCTTCCTCCATGAACATGAGACTATCATTGTTTGAGAGTAGAGGCAGGAACTTGCTTTTCTTTCAATCAGTCTCATTTCCTCCTTGCCTTTCAGAGTGTCAACTTTTCACCACCCTGAATGTAATTTTAGTGTTTAAAGGTATGTTTTCCTCTAAACAGCATTCATCC
>NW_011889993.1:3429-5323 GCF_000151845.1 Pteropus vampyrus
CGTTGTGCATAAATAATTCTTTATTGAGAGATTGTTTAAACTGGGGGATACATATATGCTCACATATATGTATAAATGTATATGTGTATAAATATACTCATTCATTGCTTAGTAATTTATTCTATAGAGCAGAGAATCTATTTGGAGTCATCTGCAACCATTGGTTAGACATTTAAATAGTTTCTGAAACGATCCTCCCAATTACTCTATCACCCATCTAGCTCTACACATAGCCATTCCATTATTGACTATACATTCCATTATTGACTATACGTTACTTTATTGACTATAGTCAATACTAGTATTGACTATATTCCCTATGCTGTTCTCTACATCCGTGTCACTATTTTTAACTACTAATTTGTTCTTCTTCAACTCTTCACCTCTTTTTTCCAGTACCACATCCCTCCTCGCCTCTGACAGTCACCAAATTTTCCTTTGTATCTGCGAGTTTATTTTTGTTTAGTTTGTTCCTTTTGATCATCTGTGACCTTTAAGATCCAATTAGTTTAGAGTGCTAAATTTTTGGCTTTATCAAAACCCACTGTAAAGATCAGGTAGAATCAGCGGAGCCAGCATGACATGATGATGCACAGTCCTTTGAGAAAAGCTTTAAATTTGGTTTCCAGTCCACCGGAAGGAAGGGGAAGCATGCGCAGTCATGAAGTGCAATGATAATACCCGCATCATGACTTTTGAACGATACTTTTCTCCACCGTAACTTACAGAATTTATTGTGACAGTGGTTCTCAACCACCGGCTGTACAGTGAAATCAGTGGGGAGCTTAGAAAACATCCTGATGCCTAAGTCCTCTCAGATTCTAAAATCATTCATCCTGCGTGACTTTCAATGTGCCTCCATGATTCTCATGTGCAGCCAAGGCTGAGAATTTCTGATTAAAGCATTTCTGCCAGATGTGAGGGGCTCCCACAGTCCAGGGCCATCCTGGCTACTTGACCTCACCTCTGGGATCCCTGCTGCCCTCAAGCTGGGCTCCTTGTGCATCCGAGTAAGAGCTCTATGATGTTCTTCTTGCTCTCCTCCCCATTCTGTTCTCATCGTTCAAGTGCTAGTTAAATCCCAAGTCCCTCCAGGCACCTTCCTCATCTTGTCCAAAGCACATTTTCTCCTCAGCTCTAGTTACTGCAGGCTGGTATCATCAGTTATACCCCCTAAACTAATACTTTGTCATTAAAACATCCAGTCTGATTCTCTGTTTTCTTTTTACCTCTGTATGTCTTTAACTCATTTTGCACCACATTTTCCCCCATAAATTCCCAATGGTGCATTGCAGTCATGGCGGAAATTCTTAATGTGATTTTCAGTTGATTTAGAACTCATGGATATAAATTTTAAACAATTTAATTTGAAAATTTTAACAAATAACATTTGTGATATGCATTTTGTATGTGTGTCAGTCTGTGTACAGGGGAAATATATACTTGCCATTTTAAATTATAAAATAGGGAGGTTTTACATTAACAGAAACGTCACTCCTCTGAAGAATAGTTGACACTGATTCATGTCAACCACGGCCCTATAATAAAGCTTCTTTCTAGGATCCGTGCATTTAATATTCAGTTCTTCCCCTTAAGTGGGCTTTCTTGGGGAAGATGAGGGTGATAGAAATAGTTTTTATCTTATTTATGGCTTTGGGCAACTGTGTAACTATCCTGTAAATGCGTACAAATGGGGGACTCAGCCCTGAGAGACAGAGCCTCTGGCACACCTGGGGTCAGGGAGACACTCCCTGCAAGTTCCCAGTCATTCATGGCTGGCACTTCTCACCCTCCATGATAATTAGCTTGCCCTTCTCTCAACTAGATTATAAAGTTATTCTGTTGGTGGCTCCCCCAAATACTGAATGATTGACTGCATGAAAATAGAGCTAAA
>NW_011889993.1:5373-6872 GCF_000151845.1 Pteropus vampyrus
GGGAAGCATGCGCAGTCATGAAGTGCAACGATAATAACCGCATCATGACTTTTGAACGATGCTTTTCTCCACCAGAACTTACAGAAGTTCTTGTGACAGTGGTTCTCCACCACCGGCTGTACAGTGAAATCGGTGGGGACCTTAGAAAAAATCCTGATGCCTAGGTCCTCTCAGATTCTAAAATCATTCATCCTGCGTGACTTTCAATGTGCCCCCGTTGATTCTCATGTGCAGCCAAGGCTGAGAATCTCTGATTAAAGCATTTCTGCCAGATGTGAGGGGCTCCCACAGTCCAGGGCCACCCTGGCTACTTGACCTCACCTCTGGGATCCGTGCTGCACTCAAGCTGGGCTCCTTGTGCATCCGAGTAAGAACTCTATGATGTTCTTCTTGCTCTCCTCTCCATTCTGTTCTCATCCTTCAAGTTCTAGTTAAATCCCAAGTCCCTCCAGGCACCTTCCTCATCTTGTCCGAAGCCCATTTTCTCCTCAGGTCTGTTATCACTTATTGCAGGCTGGTATCATCGGTTATACCCCCTAAACTCGTACTTTGTCATTAAAACATCCAGTCTGATTCTCTGTTTTCTTTTTATCTCTCAATGTCTTTAACTCATTTTGCACCTCATTTTCCACATAAATTCCCAATGGTGCATTGCAGTCATGGCGGAAATTCTTAAAGTGATTTTCAGTTGATTTAGAACTCACGGATGTAAATTTTAAACAATTTAATCTGAAAATTTTAACAAATAACATTTGTGACATGCATTTTGTATGTGTGTCAGGCTGTGTACAGGGGAAATATATACTTGCCATTTGAAATTATAAAATAGGAAGGTTTTACATTAAAAGAAAGGTCACTCATCTGAATAACAGACAGAATAGTTGACATCGATTCATGTCTATCAAGGCCTTATGATAATGCTTCTCTCTAGGATCCGTGCATTTAATATGTGACTTTTGTCGGGGAAGATGAGGGTGATAGAAATAGTTTTTATCTTATTTGTGCCTTGGGGCCGCTGTGTAGCTGTACTGCAAATATGTACAAACAGGGTACTCAGCCCTGAAAGACAGGGCCTCTGGCATATCTGGGGTCGGGCAGACATTCCTTGCATGTTCCCAGTCATTCACGGATGGCGCTTCCCACTCTCCTAGACAATTAGTTTGCCCTTCTCTCAAATGAGATCTGTAGGTTACTGTGTTGGTGGTTTTCTTAACACTAAAGGAGTGACTGAGTGAGAATGGAGCTAAAATATTAGTTAAAACACTATATGGGCCTTCAAAAGTCCACCATCTACACTGCACATGAGAGCCAGGAGATATTAGAAAACAGCAGAAACCTTCACAAAGACCTTTTCCCATCATAAAACTGGCAGGGTTTTACTGGGAGCGGTGACTAGACGCTAAAAGTCGAGATGGTCTACACATTAAAATGTAGAATACATGCTCAGGATTACCTTGCAAGTTTCAACATGGACAAAATTAACTCGATGTGGCTTTTCA
>NW_011889993.1:9462-11048 GCF_000151845.1 Pteropus vampyrus
GGCCCTATAATAAAGCTTCTTTCTAGGATCCGTGCATTTAATATTCAGCTCTTCCTCTTAAGTAGGCTTTCTTGGGGAAGATGAGGGTGATAGAAATACTTTTTATCTTATTTATGGCTTTGGGCAACTGTGTAGCTATCCTGTAAATGTGTACAAATGGGGGACTCAGCCGTGAGAGACAGAGCCTCAGGAACATCTGGGGTCAGGGAGACACTCCCTACAAGTTCCCAGTCATTCAAGGCTGGCGCTTCTCACCCTCCATGACAATTAGCTTGCCCTTCTCTCAACTAGATTGTAAAGTTATTCTGTTGGTGGCTCCCCCAAATACTGAATGATTGACTGCATGAAAATAGAGCTAAAATATTAGTCCAAACACTATATAGATTTTCAGAAGTTCATCATTTACACTACACTTGGGAGCCAGGAGATGTTAGAAAACAGGCACGAAGCTTCACAAAATCAGCTCTGTGTGGCTTTTCATATCGTTTACCATAATACCTAAGAATCTGGTTTAAATTTTAAAATTCATCTTTTTACCTTAAAGTTCAAACCAACAACTAATTTGATTTCACCTCTGGCCTCGAATACAATAGGTGCTGTATTGATATTTTGTTGAATATATATATATGGATGCATGATTTCACTATTCAGTCTTGACACAGCTTATTGAATCAGTATAAAGAAGCAAAAATATATATGCTAAAAGTAATTTTTATATGCTTATAAAGTACTATTATCCTTAATGTATCTTGTTTACTTTGCTTTTTTTGTTGATGGAGCTTCAGTGTTCAGTTCTAATGTGCTTATTTAACATTTGCAGATCCCTCTGGAAATAGATTCTCAAAGACTTACTAAACCACAAAGACCCATTGTTCTAAAGGTTGAGTTGAGAGATGGAACTCTAAGTGGTGCCTGACTTTCCCTAAGGTTCTTCAAGGAAGCTGTATCCCACAACACCCAAGACTTCAATTTTTTTGTGAAATGAAGATCTGCTTAACCTACTGCACTTGATGGATGAGCAGGGAGTCTGTGCATTCCTTTAGCTTTCTCAGTGTCTACACTGAGTATTATGTATTGTGTTATATAAAGGAAGTGACTAAATAGGTGCAACATATGTAGACCTCGCTTATTCGTTCCTCATAGTACTATCTATCTCCATCCACCTCCACTCAGCACCATCTACTCTTCTTGAGCACTGATCAAACATGCAAATTTCTCAACAATTTTATCAATAAACTTTAATGACAACAAGAATTATTGTGGTAACTGCGGTAGTGACATTTATATCATGTGTTTTATTTTGAATGTTCTATATTTTGTTTTATATTGAGCAAGCCAAGAAACATTTTTTCGCAATAGTATTATCTGATGCACTCTTGCATCTTAGGGAGATATCTATAAAACCTAATCACTGAGAGCCAGTGACTAAAAGTTTTTGACTCTCACAATTGCTGGTTGGGTGGAGCCTTTTTCAGAACTCCAATTTGATATATTAAGATAGATGAGAGTTCATGCATTGTGATTGCCTGTTTCTTAGAAAGTATATTCATAGTTTAATTCTACCTTTTTTGGAGCACATTTTTTTG
>NW_011889994.1:0-492 GCF_000151845.1 Pteropus vampyrus
ATCCCTAAAACTAAAGCTAATCCGAAACCTAATTCTACCCTAATCATAAATTTTACACTAACAATAACACTAACCCTAACACCTTACCGTAATCCTAACCCTAAAACTAAAGCTAACACGAAACCTAATAGTAACCCTTACCCTAACATTAACCCTAACCCTGATGATGACCCCAAAACTAATGCTAAATCTAACCCAATTCTAACCCTAGCCCTAAATTTTACACTATCAATAACCTTAACCCTAGCCGATTCCCTTACGCTAATCCTAAACTATAGCTAGGCCTAACCCTAACACTAAGCCTATCCCTAAGCATAACCTTAACCTAAATCTGACCCAAAGCCTAATGGTAACCCTAACCCTAACCTAACCCTAACACTATCCCTTACCCTAACACAATTCCTAAATCTAACTTCTTACCCTAAACCTAACTCTAAACCTAATTCTAACGCTAACTCTAACCAGGATCCTATACCTAAATCTAAAAATAAT
>NW_011889994.1:542-5058 GCF_000151845.1 Pteropus vampyrus
AATTCCTAAATCTAACTTCTTACCCTAAACCTAACTCTAAACCTAATTCTAACGCTAACTCTAACCAGGATCCTATACCTAAATCTAAAAATAATCCTAACCCTAATTCTAACCATAACCCTTACACTAACCCTAAATCTGAATTTTACACTAACAATAACCCAAAACTGAAACCCTAACCATAAACCTAATCTTAAATATAACTTTAACGGTAAAACTAATCTTATCACTAACTGTACCACTAAACCTAAAGATAACTCTAACCCTAAGAGCAATCCTAACAACAACCCTAAACGTACCACTTACGCTACCCCTAACTCAAACACTAACCGATAACCCAAACGTAACAATAACCCGAACCCCTTATCTTAACCCTAGCCCCATCCTTAACAATAAACCCTAACACTATACATAACCCTAAACATAACACTAATCCTAACACAAAAACTAAAGTTAACCCTAAACCTAACCATAACCATAACCCTAATTTTAACTCTAAACTTAATTCTGATCCTAACCCTAAGATAAAGCTAATCCTAATCGTCTTTATAACCCTAATCCTAACAATATTTGCAACACTAAATTTTAAACTGACAATGTCCCAAATCCGAAACCTTTACCCTAAATTTGACCCTAATCCTAAATATAACTGTAAAACTAAACCCACCCCTAACCCTAAACTCTTAATTTAACACTAACCCTAACTTTAACTCTAAAAAGAACTCTAATCCTAATCCTAACACGAACCCTAATGCTAACACTAACCTTAAACTAAACGTAGCCCTAATCTTTACCCTAAGAGTACCCTAACCATAAACCCTACACTAACACTAATCCCATCTCTAACTTCTTACCCTAACACTAACCCTAAAATTAATGCTAACTCTAGCACTAACCCTAACCCTTACTCCAACCCTAATGTAAACCTAACCCTAAACCTAACTTAAAACTAACATAAACACTAAACCTAACTCTAACTTCTTACTCTAAACCTAATTCTAAACGTTACCATAACGATAACGCTAACCCTAAATTTAGAACTTACAATAACCCTAACCCTAACTCCTTACCATAACCCTACCCTAATTTTAACTCTAAAACTAACTATAACCCTAACCCTAACCCTAATATTAACCCTAATCCTGATCCTAACTCCAAAAATAAAGCAAATCCTAACTCTAATTCTAAACCTAATGCTAACCCTAACCCTAATCTTATCTCTAACCCTAAACCTAAACGCAAACCTAACCCTAACGCTAACCCTAATGCCAATGATAGCACGAACCTTAACACTAAACCCAACCCAAACCATAACCCATAACCCTAACCTATGTCTAACCCTAACACTTACCCTAACACTAATCCGAACTCTATAATCTGACCCTAACCTTAACCCTAACTGTAATCCGAACTCTAACCTAAACTTAACCCAAACCCTAACACTAACCCTAACCTGAACCCAAATCGAAACGTAACCTTAACCTTAAAACCTAACCCTAACCTTAAACATAACCCTGAGTCTACCCTTAAAACTAAATCTAATGCAAAACCTAATTCTATCCCTAACCCTAATACTAACCCTAATCCTAAATTTTGCACTAAAAATAACTCTAACCCTAACCTCTTACATTAACCCTAACCTCAAACTAAAGCTAACTCTAACCCTAACACTAACCCTAACTTTAATCCTAACCGTAACCTAATCCTAAACCCTAACCATAACTCTTATAATAAACCTACCGCTAAATTAAACCTAACCCTAACCGTAACACTAAAGCCTAACCGGAACTCTAACCCTAATCATAAACTTTATCATTACCTTAAAACTAAAGCTAATTCTAACCCAAATTCTAACCCTAATTCTAACAATAACCCTTACCCTAAAGTTTAAACTAACAGTAAACCAAACTCTAACACTTTAAACTAAACCTAACTTTAACCCCAACTTTAAATCTAAAACTAACCCTAACCTTAACCTCAACACTAACATTAACCTTAACCCTGAATCTAACTATAACACTAAAGCTAATCCTAACCTGAACTTTAACCTAACACTAACACAAACCATAACCCTTCACCTAATCCTAAAACTAAAGCTATTCCTAACTTTAATTCTAAACATATCCCTAAATAATACACTAACAATAATCCTAACCTTAACTTCTTACCTTAACCCTAACCCTAAATTTAAGACTAACCCTAAAGCTAACACTAACGCTAACCCTAAACAAAATCCTAACCTAAACATAACCCTAAACCTAAACCCAACTTAACCTTAAGACTAACCCTAACCATCACCCTAACCCTAACACTAAAACTAACACTAACCCTAAACTTAAAGCCTAACCCTAACCCTACCTCATCCTAAACCTAACCCTAAGACTAACTGTGCTCCTAACCTTAAAACTAAAGTTAATCTTATCCCTAATTCTAACCTTACCCTAACAATAACCCTAAACATAAGTTTTAAAATAACGATAATAACCCTGGTCCTAACCCTTTAACTTAAACCTCACCCTAAACCTAAATTTAACTCTAAATCTATCTCTCACCCTAAACCTAACCCTAACACTAACCCTAACCCTAACTGTATCCCCAAACTAAACGAAATCCTAACACTGACCCTAACTTAAATCTAACCCTAACCCTAAGCCTAACACTGATCCTAACCTTAAAAGTAAAGTGAATCCTAACCATAATTCTAAATCTAAACCTACCAATAACCCTAATACTAAATTTTAATCTAACAATAACCCAAACCCTAAACATTTACCCTAAAAGTAACCCTAACCCTAAGTTTAACTCTAAAAGTAACTCTAATTCTAAGCCTAGCCCTAACACAATCCTTAACCCTAACTCTAACTCTAAAGTATATCAAACTCTAACTCTAATCCTAACTTAAAGCTAACCATAACCCAAACTCTAACTCTGATGAGAACCTTAAAATTAAAGCTAATCCTAAACCTAATTCTAACCCTAAACCTAACACTAACTCTAACCTTGAAGCTAACACTAAAACTAAAGCTTATCCCCTTACACTAAACCTAACCCTAACCCGAACTTTAACTCTAAAAATAATTCAAACTCTAACTGTAAAAGTAATGCTAACCCAGACACTGATCCTAACTCTAAAATTAAAGCTAATCCTAACCTTAATTCTAACCCGAACACTAACACTAACCCTAACCCTAAATTTTGCACTAACAATAAAACTAAACCTGACTACTTACGCTAAACCATCCCTAAACCTAACTTTTATTGTAAAAGTAAAACTAAAACTAACCCTATTCCTAAACCTCATCTTAACCATAACTCTAATACTAAACCTAACCCTGATCTTAACACTAAAAGTAAACCTAATCGTAAACCTAATTCTAACTCTAAGCCTAAATTTTACACTAACAATATATCTATCGCTAAACCCTTATCCTCACCCTAACCCTAACCTAAAGCTAAGGCTAACCATAAAACTAACCCTAACAATAACTCGAACCCTAACATAAACCTAACCCTAACCCTAACCCTAAACATAGACCTAACCCGAAAATAAAATTTAAGCACAACCCTAACGATAACACTACCTCTAACCTAATCCTAATCCTAACTCTAACCCTAACACTAATCCTAATTCTAAACTCTTGCCTTAAAACTAAACCTAACCGTAATGAGAACCCTAACATAAACCTAACCCTAAACGTAACCCTAAGCCTAAGCCTAACCCTAACCCTAACCCTGAGTCTAACCCTAAAGCTAAAGCTTATCCAAACCCTAATTCTATCTCTAATCCTAAGATTAGCCCTAACCCTAAATTTTACACTAACAATAAGTCTAACCCTAAACACTTATCATAAACCTAACCCTAAACCTAAAGCCAACTCTAACCCTAACACCATTCCTAACCCTAATCCAAACTGTAACCTAAACCTAACTCTATCACAAACCATGACTTAACCGTAGTCATAACATAACCCCAACACTAACCCTAAAATGAACACAAACCCTAAACCTAAACCATCACCAACACTAACCCTAACCTTAACCCTACCATTGATCCTAACCTTAAAACTAAAGTTAATCCTAACCCTCATTCTAACCTTAACCTTCACAATAACCCTCAAAATAAATTTTAATTGAAGAAATACCCTGCCCTAACCCCTTAACCTAAAGCTGACCCTAACCCCAACTTTAACTCTAAAACTAACTCTAACCCTATACAAACCCTAACATTATTATTAACCCTAACTCTAATCCTAACCTAAATCAAACCCTAACTCTGACCCTAACTTAAAACGAAACCTAACTCTAACACTAACCCTGATCCTAACCTTAACACTAAAGCTAATCCTAAACCTAATTCTAACCCTAAGCCAACACTAACCCTAACCTTGAATCTAACCCTAAAACTAAAGTTTATCGTAACACTATTTCTAACCATTACCTTAAATTTTACACTGACAATAATCCTAACACTAACCTTAACCCTAAAACTAACCCTATCCTAAACCTAACCCTAACC
>NW_011889994.1:6545-8765 GCF_000151845.1 Pteropus vampyrus
CACTAACCATAACTCCGAATTTTAAACAAATAATAACCTTAACCATAACCCCTTATCCTAAACCTAACCCTAAATATAACTTTAAGTTTAAAACTAACTCTAACACTAACCATAACTCAAACATTAACCTGAACCCTGAGCCACAACCTAAAATAAAGCTAATGAGAACAATAATTCTAAATCTAACCCTAACAATAACCCTAACCATGACACTAATCCTAACACTAAAGCTTATCCTAACCCTAATACTAAACCTAATCCTAAATTTTACACTAACAATAACTCTAAACTTAACTCCTTACCCTAACCCTGATCCTAACCGTAAAACTAAAGATTATAATAACCCTAATTCTAAACCTAACACTAACATGAACCCTAACCCTGTTCCTAACCCAAATACTAAAACTAATCCTAACACTAAATCAAAACCTAACCCTTTATTTTTAAACTAACAATAACCCTAAATCTAACCCCTTATCCTACACCGAACCATAAACTTAAAGCTAACACTAACCACTTACCCTAACATTAACCTTAAATCTAAACTTAACCCTAACTCTAAAGCTTAACAGTAGCACTAACCTCAACCCTAACCCACATCCTAACTCTAAAACTAAAGCTAATCCTAACGTTAATTCGAACACAAACATAACAATAACCCTAACCTTAAATTTTAAACTATCAATAACACTAACCCTAACTCCTTACCATAAAGATAACACTAACCCTACATTTAACTCTAAATCTAACCCTAACTCTAACTTTAACATTAACCCTGATCCTAAAACTAAAACTTAAGCTTATCCTAACCCTGATTCTAATCCTAACCCAAACACTAACCATAAATCTGATTCTAATCCAAAAACTAAAGCTAATCCTAACTTTAATTCCAAATCTAAACCTAAAATGTACTCTAACAATAATCCTAACCCTAACCCCTTCCTTAACCCTAAACCTTAACCAAATGCTTACCCTAACCCTAACACTAACCCTAACCCTAACCCTAATCCTAACCTAAACCTAAACCTAACCCTAACCCTAACCAAAACCCTTACACTAATCCTAAATCTAACTCTGACCCTAACACACCATAAAGTACCACTAAATTAAATGTAACTTGACCCCTAACGGTAATCCGATCCCTAACCCTAAAACTAAACCTGAACCTAACCCTGAAACGAAAGCTAATCCTAATCATAATTCTAACCCTAACCCTTACACCAGCTCTAAACCTAACTTTACACTAACAATAAGTCTAAATTTAACCCTTTAACCTAAAACAAACCTTAACGCTAACTTAAACTCTAAAACTAATCCTAACCCTAACCCTAACACTAACACTAAGCCCTTACACAAACATTAACGTTAAATCTAAACCTAACCCTAATTCTAAAGACTAACAATAGCCCTAAACTCAGCCCTAACCCAGATCATAACCCTAACTAAAGCTAATCCTAACCTTAATTCAAACCCAAACCTAACCATAACCCTAACCCTAAATTTTAAACTATCAATAACACTAACCCTATTCCCTTACCATAAAGATGAGGCTAACCCTAAATTTAACACTAAAACTAACCCTAACCCTAACCCTAATGTTAACTCTGATCCTAAAGCTAAAACTTAAGCTTATGCTAAACCTAATTTTAAACCTATCACAAACACTAACCATAAACCTGATTCTAACACTAAAACTAAAGCTAATCCTAACTTTAATTCTAAATCTAAAGCTAAAATATACACTAACAATAATCTAAACCCTAACCCCTTCCTTAACCCTAACCTCTTCCTTAACCCTAACCTGAACCTAATGCTTACCCTAACCCTAACACTAATCCTAACCCTAAACCTAATCCTAACATAAACCTAACCCTAACCTTAACTTTATCTTAACCATAAAGCTAACCCTAAACCTAACCTGAACCTAAACCTAATCCAATTCCTAAAACTAAACCTAGCCATAAACCTATACCTAACCCTCACACTTATCCTAAATCTAACCTCTTACTCTTTAACGTTAACCCTAAAACTAACCTTAACCTTAACCCAATCCCTAACCATACTCTCACCCAAAATTTTACACCAACTATGACCCCAACACTAATCGTAACTATAACACTAATCCTAACGCTAAACTCTTTCCCTAAACATAACCCTAAAAATAACCCTAACCTTAAATCTAACCCTAACACTAACACTAAAACTAACCATAAACTTAAA
>NW_011889994.1:10990-11286 GCF_000151845.1 Pteropus vampyrus
CTTAACCCGAACCCCTTACCCTTAACCTAATACTAATCCAAAATTAACTCTAAAATTATCTCTTACCCTAACTCTAAACCTAACTGTAACACTAACCATAACCCAGATCTCAACCCTAAAACTAGACCTAATCCTAAACCTAATTCGAACACTAACCTTAGATTTTACACTAACAATAAACATAACCCTAACCCTAAAACTAACCCTAACCCTAAACCTAAACCTAATTCTAAGCCTTACCCTAAACCTAAACCTAACACTAACCCTAACACCTTATCCTAACCATACACCTGATC
>NW_011889994.1:12311-14289 GCF_000151845.1 Pteropus vampyrus
AACCTAAACTAATTCTAACCCTAAACCACCACTAACCCTAACCTTAAACCTAACACGAACCCTAAACCTAACACCTTACCATATCACTAAGCCTAACCTTAAACCTCACCCTATCTCTAATACTAACCCTAACTAACCCGAAAATAACCATATCCTCACCATAGCTAACCCTAACACTAACTCTAAACCTAATGCTAACCTTAATCCTAACCCAACCCCAACACTAACCTAACCTTACCGTAAAAAAATCTAACCGTAACCCTAATCTAAAACTAACCATTCTCCTAAATGTAACACTAATTTAAACCTAAACCTAATCCTACCACTAACTCTACCTAACACTAACCCTAACCCTAACCTTAAACCAAAAACTAAACCTAAAGCTAACACTAACCCTAGCCCTAAACCAATCCCTTACGTTAAACCTCACGCTCACACTCTAAAACTAACCATAACACTAACCTTATCTAAAACATAAACGTAACTCTAACCCTTACCCTAAATAAAAACTAACCCAAACCCTATCATTAACCTCTACCCTAACCTAAATCGAACCCTATCTCTATTGCTAATCCTAACACTAATCTACCCTTAAAACTAATTTGTCACCCTAACCCTAATCTAAACCTAACCATGACTGTAACCCTAATTCTAAATATAAAGCTAACCCTTACCCTATTCATACCCAAAATAAACCTAACCTAAACCTTAATGAAACCCTTTGACAAACCTCTAACCATAACCTTAACACTAAGGTAAATCAATAGAAGAGACAAATTGTAGACTGCACTTCAGGATACGGAAATCAGGCATTCAAACGCTAGTTTCCTTTGTACGTGCTGCATACTTTCTACAAAGGTTACAGTGTTTCTATCTCTTCTTAATGGCAAACGGTGAACCGAAGTATGAAAACATCATACCACATTGTTCCTCGCTGCAGTCTCATGTCTTTTCAGCATATACCCTCTTCCAAAACACAGAAGCCTGAACCCACTTCATATGAATTTCTACAATGAAAACTCCTCGTTTTCCAGGATTAATTTCACTTTGTAGTTTTGAGAAGATTCTCACTTTGAGTCGGGAAGTACAATTATCAAGTCGCTTCTAAGAGCAATACTGCAGCCCAATCAACATACCTGTATATCACTTAGCGAAAAGGATGAGTACGGAGCAGTGTTTCTAAACAGAAGCTTATAGAGTGGATGCGCATCTTTCCAAAGCCTTACCCTCAAGTGTTATTCGTCAGCCTGGTCAATCATCTGAATTAAGTACATTTACATCCTTGCCTTCATGCTTCAAAGCTGATCAGTGTCCATCTAAAATCTTTGGAGACGGTTTCAATTTCCACATGGAGTAGCAAACACATGGTGTTCATCTGTGGACCCGCGCTCCTGAGGACACAGATTCCTACCACATCCTCCCCAGAATGAATGCCCTTCAAATTACCCTTCGACACTCCCGGCCACACACTGTGGCATTCTGATTTTTTTGGCAGAGAAGAAAGACTGTATACGAAAGCTCTATGCACTAACACGAACACTGAACCGAACATCGATCCTAACCCTAAACCTAAAGCTACTCCCCAACCTAATTTGAACCTTAATCATAAATTTTACACTAACAACAACCCTAACCCTAACATCTTACTTTAAAATTAACCGTAAGTGTAAAGATAACCCAATCCCTAATAGTAACCCTAACTCTGAAAATAACCCCAACCTTGATCTTATCCCTAAAAGTAAAATGAAATTTAACCCAATTCTAACCCTAACCCTAAATTTTATATTAACAATAGCATTAACCCTAAGTGGTTTCTTTTAAGCAAATCCTAATATATATATAAGCCTATTCTAACACTAAGCCTATCCCTAAGCATAACCTTAACCTAAACCTAATCTGGACCCTAACAATAACCCTAACACTAACCTAACCCTAACCCTAACACTAACCCTAACCTAAAACTAACCTTAACCCTAAC
>NW_011889995.1:0-1857 GCF_000151845.1 Pteropus vampyrus
ACTTCACTGACACACACTCCCCACCCCAAATCTAAAACTGCGCTCCTGGAAAATCCATCCTCTACATTCCTGCCAGGGCAATAAGCATTCCCGTCCTGCTTCTGCTCCTGCAGCGTCCCAGGCCACCCTCTCCGTTACCCCAAAGCCAGCCATGGGCAGCAAATGCCCATGGGCAGGAAGTGCCACAGGCCAGAGCTTGAGCACCAAAGTTCATGTCTGGCTAACCTGCCAGGTGACCCTGCCCGAGCCATCCAACGTCTATGCCTCTGTTTCTTCACCTAAACAGGTGACAAGGTGATGCCTGAATGTTCCCCTCTTCGCTGGCTCACGAGGCCCAGCCACCCCTCAGCTTCTCGAAGGCACCGGCTCTTCCCCGCCTTCTCACCTGCCAAGGATGCTCTTTCTTGTTTTTCTTGAATCTGGCTCATTTTCACTCTCTGGGATCTAGTCAGATGTCCCCTCCACGAAGTCATCCGTCCTGACCGCTCTTAGCAGCCCCCTCCCATCTTATTATTCGATATCACTGAACTCTGCTAATTTCCTTCATAGCATTTTTATAACTTATAAATATAATTACATATATTTGTTTGTCCTGAACTTCAGGGACCATATGTGCATTATTTGCCAATATAACCTCAGTGCCTAGCACTGTTAGCACCTTTTAAGTATGCATTCATTCATTCATTCATTCAACAATATTTTTCAGGTGCCTATTATATGCCAGGCACCGTCTTAAATGCTTGGGATACCTCTGTGAACAAAAAGGCAGTAACAGTTTGTGGAATGAATGAATGAATGAATGAATGAATGCAAGACTGTAATGAGCCTCAAGGGAAGTTATGGATGTGAAAGTGATAAACAAGAAAATGAATTCACCTTACATTTGTATAAGAACTTTACAGTTTACGAAGTGAACCTACACACTCATTTACTTGTCCTTTCATTCATTCAATAAGCATTTATTGAACACTTACTGTATGCCAGATACAGTGCATAATAGTTTCTGCCTCTAAACTGTTAATACCTATAGCTGTATATAAACTATGTGCATAGCCTCCTACGAGGCATGTAGTTTTACTAGTGGGGGCTGGAGAAGGGGGACAGACAGGTCACCCCACAGCTGGAAACGCCTGTGGGACTCATAGGTCGGGAAAGAGATAGAGAGCCACGTCGGCGTGGGGCAGGCTGTGCGCCACACAACCGAGGGGCGTGGCGTTTATGTTCCCATTCAGCAGATGAAGAAACTGAGACTTGGAAAGCTTAAATATTTGCTCAAACAGGTGTCGGGGGCAGAGCCAGGACTGCACTCAGCCTGTGGGTAGTCAGAGCCCACAGCCCACCCTGTGCCCTCTGCCTCTGTCCTGTCTTCTCAAACACTGCTGTGGTCGGGGCAGGCCAGGGAAAGGAAGATGCGTCCGCTGGACCAGAACGTTAGCAATGTGACTTAAACAGAGCGATTGCAGTGGGATAGAATGTCAATGGGGTAGAAGGCAGATTGCTATAGACTCCAGAGTAAGGAACCAGAAGCGAAGGCTGCGGTCAGCTCGTTACAGAAGGCTGCCCGCGGAACGACAGGGAGCCAACGTGGGAGGTGGAGTGGGACCTGGTTGTTTCAGAAGAGAATGTGTTGTATGTTGAGTCAGGAGAGGGGAAAGGAATAAAGACAGAGGCAGGGAGGAGACAGTGAAACGGGGTCCCTGAGGGAGTGGGCAGGGGAGCGGGCCAGCCTTGGATCTGGAGGGACCGCTCCGACACTGGTAACAGAGGGCTCCAGGGGTGGAAAGGGGGCTGAAGGGGAAATGGCTCAAGTCACTGGTGCAGGGGCACAGTGAGCAGAAAGCCAGCACGATCCAAAGA
>NW_011889995.1:4147-6273 GCF_000151845.1 Pteropus vampyrus
ACTCCGGGACTCAGGATCGAAGGGATGAGTGAGGCCTGGGCTGTGCAGGAGGGCTTCATGGAGGAGGTGGCAATGAGTCTTGAAATATGGTAAGATGTGGAAAAGGAGAGAACAGGGTAGGAAAGGGAAGAATTCCATGCAGGCTAAACAGCCAACGTGCAGAAACAGAAGAGGGCCAGCATGGAGGGTAAGGCAGCCTCCGCGTGGACACAGGCTCGATGCCAGGCAGAGGAGGCTGGACTCCATACTGCTGTTGCCCGAGGGAGAGGCGCGATGATGCAGGCTCTAAGCAGTCTGGAGCATCGGGCAAAGACTCCCCTTCTCACCCAGGAGTGTCCCCCGCATCCATCGGGACCCACAGATCAGGGGTCCGAGAAGAACCCCATGGCCATCTAACTGCAAAGCTTTCCCTAGAGGAGAGGGGAAGGGAGAAGGGTCCTGTGCACCCACTGGGAACTGGGGCATCCTAACTGCAAAAGCGCATGCCTGGGGGCTTGACAGCGCTTTGTGGGTCTCTTCCGCAGGAGATCTGCGATAATCCCCAGTTTATTGTTGGAGGAGCCACCCGCACGGACATCTGCCAAGGAGCCCTGGGTAAGTGACGGTGTCCAGAGCAGGCCGCAGAGGCTTGTCTGCAAGGCTGTGGGCAAAGGGAGTGAGGAGCGATCGGCGGCTTCTCTCCCTTCCCAAGCAGCTTGGCGATTTCCATTTCCAGAAGCTTCCTGGAATTTCTTGTCCCATGAGACCGCCACGCTGAGGCGCACAATTGCACAAATGTGCACCGAAGCCTCCTGTGTCCCCTGCACTGGGCTAGTTGTTGAGGTTACAAAGATGCTCCCTCTGGAGGAAGGAGGGGTTTCTGCGCCCCCCCCCCCCATGGTCTCTGCACCTCTGGGCCCATGAAACAGTCCAGCTTAGGGCTGAGGGCCAGGTGGGAGAGCACCCAGGCCAATGACAGCACTGAGACATCTGTTTCTCTGGGGTTCAGGAACAGGGGCTGGTGACTCAGTGTGAAGGAAAAGGAAACCCTCATGAACGCTCTCTGTGGAGAGGAAGTTATAGTACCGGGGTGTTCTCAGTATTTGCAAGACAAATCACCATGGCATCACAACAGAGGATGCAGGGCTTATTGTCACAAAGGCAGCTGCAGTGTTCATTTAGGTAAGAGTCACTGGAGTGGCTGGGTTGAGAGGCTCTGACACTTTGCTCAGTGACACCGAGCTCTGGTTTCTTGCCGGACATAGTGCCTGCTGAGATTGGAGCTTGCGGAGCCTCCAGCTTCGGTACCGTTATTTAAGATTCTCATATAATCCACTTTCGATAGTTTTACTCATGATACATACAGCCTATGATCACTGGAGCAGACTATTTGCTCAAATAAAACACCTCGTTTCCTGTCATTAGCTTCAACTCGCTCCCCAAACTGGTCCATCAGGAACAAAATTGATGACCTTGCATCATACGTCCTGTCCTGGGCAGCCCAGCAGGGATTCTGATACTCAGAATAACAACAGCTAATATCCAATGAGTGTCTAGAATGTGCCCGACGCTAAGCTATGACAGCAAAATGTCCAGGGTACCATGATTACAGGTGACTCTCGAACAAGCTGGGTGTGAACAGCATAGATCGACTTATATGCGGATTTTTTTTTTCAATACATGGGCACAGTACTGTAAATTCATTTTCTCTCCCTTACGATTTTCTTAGTAACATTTTCTTTTCTTTAGCTTACTTTATTATAAGGATACTATATATATAATGCACATAACATACAAAATATGTGTTAACCAGCTGTTTATATTATCAGTAAGGCTTCCTGGCAACAGTGGGCTATTAGTAGCCACGCTTTTAGGTGTGTAGGGGTCAGTGCCCCTAAACGCCATGCGTTGTTCAAGAGTCAACTAGATTCCCATTTTATAGGCGAGGACGCGAGGTCCTGGGAGTGACCTAAGGGGCTCCCACAGCTGAAGAAGGGACCTGGGACACAAATGCCAGTCGGATTCCAGGCTGTGCGTTTAACCCCCCGAGCTAGAATTTTCGACTCCTGAGGGATGTAAACCTTGCAAGCCCCACGGGAAATGACTCTCAGGGGAACTCTAACATAGGCTGGGGGCTTTAGAGAATC
>NW_011889995.1:8893-10185 GCF_000151845.1 Pteropus vampyrus
GCTGGGGGCCCAGCCTCATCAGGCCTCAAGGGCAAGCGTCTCCTTGGCTGTCCCTGACCACCCCTCCCCCTCGCTCTGAAGCCACAGGGTGCCCACTGGGTGTGTGTGTTGGGGGGGGGAAGGGGGGGTGTAACAGGGTCCTGCCTGCCCCCCATGGGCCTATGGACCACAGTGTGACTTTTTGCTTGTCCGGGTGCTTCCTGAGCCAGGAACCAGGCCACACCCGATGGCCTCAGCCCCCTGTGTCTGAGCTGAGACTTTCCCAAGGCCCCATTACTTCTGACAGTCTGGGACTTCAAAGTGTGCCGCCTTCCGCCGGCAGCCCCCTCCTCCCCCTGCGACCGCCCACCCTGGGCTTCAGCACCTGTTTGTGAGCTCCAGGCGCCAAGGAACCTTGCTCAGATCATTCCCCAATTTCACTATGTCAGGCCAATGTGTTTTTTGTACGTTTTTTTCCCTGCATTTTCCCAGCCACAGTGACACTTTTTCAGGGGATCGGGGAAGGAAGGGTGTGGATTTGACTGCCTGGCAGGAAGGCACCGTGTCTCCTGGAGTCTCAGCAGACAAAAACTTGGATGCCCCGGAGTGACCCTGGGCCATGGCTGCAGGGAACAGGGGCACGACCATGAAAACTGCAGCAAGTGTGTCTGCCTTCTGTCCAGGGCACAGCCGAGGACAGGGCAGGGGCCCAGCCTCCTGGCAGGACGCCCTTCTGAGAGTCCACTAGTGGTCAAGCAAGTGAGACTGTGGACCTCAGGCCTCGGCATGCTCACCCCCTCCTTCCCCGCCCCCCTCTAGGGCCCTCCTCCAGCAGGAGCAGCAAAGGGGCAGCAGAGAAGGGAAGGGGGACCCATGGACTGGATCACTGGCTCTTGCTCAAAGCTGAGTCTGCAGCTCGCGGAAGGAGCCTGGACTCCTAACGAGGGTGGGACCTGGGGGAGCGCTTCCCCTCCCTCCGCGGCCGCCCATATAAATGAGACCCGATCGCGTGGGTGGGGAGTTCTGGTTTGGGGGCGCCCTTTCCTGGGCTGCTGCCAGGCCGTGAAACAGCCATGGAGGGGATGCCCCGAGTGACTCATCAGCCGCCGCCTCACATGCCCGGGCTCCGGGCGGGGTGCAGGCTTCCTCCGGAGAGGGCCCTCCCCACCAGCAACTAGGGGCGGCCCGAAACTGGCTCCTCAGGGCTTCCGTCCCCTCCCTTCCACAGCTAAGACTCGAGCAGCCTCCCTGCGGGGCTGCGGGGGCCATGGGAGGGATGTGGTCCCTGTCGCTGTGACGTCGTGTCTGCTGGG
>NW_011889995.1:13407-14363 GCF_000151845.1 Pteropus vampyrus
TCCCCATTCTCACCTTGGTCTACACACCGCCCCGCCTCGCCATCACGAGCTGTCACTGTCACCCTTGCTGGGACAAGACAGACGAAGGTGGCCAATGTGGCACATAACTTGTCCCAGGAGAGACCACCTCTCCCGGGTCTCAGTTTTCTCCCCTATAAAATCAGAAAATAGAAACAGCCAGCATTTAACACTGTTCTAAATGTTTTACGCATTTTCTCCCACTTAATTGTCAACTCTGTCATGCACTTTAATATTATTAAACCCATTTTATTTATGAGGAAACTGAGGCACGCAAGAGTAGTTTGCCTGGGTCAGAGCCAGGATTTGAACTTGGGACTCTGGCTCCAGCGTTTCTTAACTTTTGAGGTGGGAGCGGGAGAGAAACCTGACTGATCCTGCGAAAAATGCGTATATTTACATACATGTAAAATTAGCATAAAATATTCAGAGTTCCAGATCTCTGAAACCCACCCACAGACCCTCAGTATCCCTTTCTCCTCTGATCTAACGACCTCCTGGGCGGCATCCCCCTTCCGCAGCTGAGAGAACGTGGGCCGGAGCAGTCACGGCGTGTACCCAAGTTCACACAGTCATTGTGGTGGGATCCGGATTCGAATCCAGATCTTCTGACCACGAATCCAGTGCTCGTCCCCACCCACCTCTGGCGGGGCTTCCTAGATCTATGCAGGAGTCTTTCCACTCTTCTCCCTTCTGGTTTGGGGGTGACCCAAAGGCCCAGCATGGCTGCCAGGCGCCCGGGGGATGGGGAACATCCGGCAAAGTCCTGAGGACCCTCAGTCCACCAGGCTGGCACTCCCGGTGGGCAGAGACCCTGCCTGCGACGTGCTGGCCTCCTCCCAGCTCGGTGCCCGCAGAGAGGGCTCCTGGGACAACGCAGAATGCTGAGCACGGGGCCCCAGGGAGGAGGGTGTGCTGGACGGGTGGTCCCCAGGGGC
>NW_011889995.1:18168-18630 GCF_000151845.1 Pteropus vampyrus
AGTCTTCCAAAGGGGAGGGGGTCATGAGGTCCTGCTTCCGCCTGGGTGATCAGGAGAAATGCTTCTGAGACACGAAGGGGGAAGACTAGAAGCCGAGACACACGGCCACTGATCTCTGGGATGTGGCGAGGGGCATCCAGGTCTGGTGGGGACCGTGAATCTGAGACAGGTGTGCAGTCAGCCCTTACCTAGATGTGTGACCCCCCACACACACACACGCACACAAAGCCAGCACCACTGCATCCAGGAGGGACAGTGTGACCAGTGGGAGAGCAGTGGATGCTTAGAAAAGGCCTGACGGTCATTTGTTTTATTGATCGCCTGGTCTATACCAGGCAGCACGTGGACTCGGGGGGCGAAGCTCCTCTAGGGAGATTCCCATCCCCATCAATCAAGGACTCCCTGGTTCCTTACCACGCCAGAGCTGAAAACGCCCACTGCCCAATTTCTCTGCAAACTGTT
>NW_011889995.1:22155-22545 GCF_000151845.1 Pteropus vampyrus
CTGGGCAGACTGGACTTGGGGGGCGGGACGAGCACCTCCGTCCTCGGCCTCTCAGGGGGACTCGCCTGCAGGAGCAGAGGTGGGAGAAGCATCTCTTCCAGGCTGGGCTCAAAGCCCACGCCGAGCACTTAGTGCTCAGCCGACCCCAGTGTCTCCTCCGCCATCACAAGTAGCTTTGCAGGCAAAGGAAAGGCAGACGGGGGCCAGACGGGGGCCAGATGCAGCCGCGGCTCGGGGCGCCCAGGCTGCCCCGGGCTCCGGCACCAGCCGCCACACTCCACCCGCTTCCTCCCCACAGTTCTGGCAGTACGGCGAGTGGGTGGAGGTGGTGGTGGACGACCGGCTGCCCACCAAGGACGGGGAGCTGCTCTTCGTGCACTCGGCAGAGGG
>NW_011889995.1:22595-22919 GCF_000151845.1 Pteropus vampyrus
CCATCCCCATCAATCAAGGACTCCCTGGTTCCTTACCACGCCAGAGCTGAAAACGCCCACTGCCCAATTTCTCTGCAAACTGTTCATTCTCAACACCTCAAAAAGCCTGCTTTGCTGTGTATAAAGGCCAAATTGACCCAAAAGGTTGTCTCTGAGATCTGGCAGACAGAAATACCATGCCTTTTAAACTTTTACTTGTAGCTGTTGAACTGTTGGCAATGCACGTGATGTCCTAAGCCTTGTCGTCGCTGCTTTAACATGGAGATGGTCATGGTACCATCTCTGTCGGGCCGTCGTGAGGCATAAACGAATAATGAACCTGCA
>NW_011889995.1:26764-27170 GCF_000151845.1 Pteropus vampyrus
TGCTGGAGAAGGCCTACGCCAAGTGAGTGTCCGCGCCGGCCCCTCCGACGGCCCGCCCCCGGCTGCCCTGGATTCTCAAGTGAACAGGAACCACACAAGGAGGCCTCTGAGTAGAAGACCTGTCCTCTAGAGGGACGGCTTTGGCCAACGCTGGGCTCTAAGTTCCACGCGTGCATATCAGGCCTCGCGCCCTGATGAATGACCGGGATTGCTGTTTTTAACCAAACGCACAGGAACAGGGATGGTACTGGGGCTGCCGGCCTTGAGAAAGACCTCCATTCTACTGCTTGGCGGGTCCTGTCACATTTTTGTCAGCTAAATACGGCAAAGAGTTTTTGCCAATGGGCAAAACCATCCATCGCAGAGCTATGAAAATTATGGACATTTGTCCAGAATATATAGTGTG
>NW_011889996.1:0-1515 GCF_000151845.1 Pteropus vampyrus
TGCCCAGTGGGGGCCTCGCCGATAGCCCCCTCTTCCCTGTTAACGCGCTGGACCTCGTGCCATCCTGGTCAGAGGAACACAGAAGCCTGGGACGTGACACTCATTGATTAGCTCTGGCTGCCACCGCTCCTGGCGAGAGGAAGAAGTGTGCCTTCAACGCTGCAATTAGGGAGCAGCCTGCTACCGGGGGCTTGCGGGGGGCTGTCACAGGACAGCCCCTCATCTCTGAGGCCACTGCCCTGGGGGGGCAGGGAGTCCTGCATGCTGGCCCCTGCCCTGTCCCGCTCCCTTTGGCCAGCCCTAGGAAGAACGGCGATGTCCCAATGCTTTCAAGCATTAACTCCCCTCCGAACATTCTTTAGCCTGGTCTGCAACCTGCTAGAAAGGTCATCTTTTCCGAGGAGGCTGTTGTCCCACGGTTGTTCAGGGTTTGGGGTGAATCCCACCCCACTCCCGAATCCTCCGGTGAGACCCAAACCCACACACGCACGTGCACACGCGCACAATGAAGAGGAGGCACGCCGACGTAAGTGTGCTTCGTCGCGTGTGGACGCTGGGCCGTGTGTGTGCACACGCCGTGCCCACAGGGACGTGAGCTGGCGGCGATGTCTAGCATCCTCATGGAATGACTTCTTTATAGGATGGTATCTATAAGAGTCGCTTTTCTGAATGATAAGCTTTGCTAAACAGCTGATGCCGGCATTTATTATGCGCTGCACATGTTCCCGATTGTTTTGAAAAAAGGTTTAGTCAATTTCTAATTTAACATTTCACTGCTGTCCCCGCAGTAAACGGCTCCAGAGCCCGGAGAGCTGAGGTGTTTTTCCGTCTGTCTTCTCTTAGCTGTCAGCCTCTTAGCTGTCACAGAAACAGACATCCCGGCGTGTTAGATTCATATTTAAAACAGAGTTAATAGGCTCAGATAAGAGCAGGAAGGAGTTTTCTACAAGGAAATGTTGGGAAGCTTATGCCTGGCTCCCCAGGGCGTGTCCCCTGGGGCACGGTGCCTTCTGCTGCTCTTCCTGCCCTGGTGGCTGAGCTTTTAGGACGAAAGGTCCCGGCTTGCGAAGCCTGCAGCTGCACAGCCAGACGCACAGCTTTGCAGACGCCCAGGGGCACTTCGGCCCAAACTGGACGGGCCAGCGAGAGCGTGCGGGGAGACAGCACTCACGTTAACTAGGAACTGGTGCTTCTCAAAGGGTGTCGACACACACGTGTGTCAAAGGCCGCTGGCTGGGGTGGATGGTAACGCTGTGAGCCAAAGCTGTGACTGTCTCTCCCTGGGGCCAGGAGTGCCAGCCCAGGGCGGGGTTCCACCCGCGGAGCCCGGGGCAGGCCTGGCATCTCGCGGCTGAGCCCTGGGGGCAGGACGAGGCCCCGCGCCAGGCACGCGGTGGCCAGGTCCTGCTCTCCGCCCACAGCCCCGGCCTCCCGGCTCCCGGCCTCCACTTCGGTGCCTGTTTCTGAGGCGTCTTCACATTTCAAACGTCCTGAGAATATGTTTAATTAGAACTT
>NW_011889996.1:5865-9344 GCF_000151845.1 Pteropus vampyrus
CTGAGTGTGGCTTCAGGGATGAGCCTGAAGTGCCGCGCCCGCCACGTGCAGCCACTCGGGCACCAGGCGAGCTCCCGAGACGGCCTCTCCCCGCCGTAGGATGAGGATAACAATCCTGGGTCAAAAGCCTATTAAATCCAGTCTAATTGAAAAAAGAAAGACAGAGAAGCCACCACGACCACGACCTCCGCCACCCAAGACGCTGCCGCCGAGGGTCTGGGGGCGCTGCCCCCTCCCAGGGTTTGGGGGCCACTTCCCCCTCTGAGGGTTGGGGGCCATTTCCCCCTCCGAGGGTTTTGGCGGTGCTGCCTCCTCTGAGGGTTTTGGGGTGATGCTTCCCCCTTTGAGGGTTTGGAGGGTGCTGCCCCTCCGAGGGTTTGGGGCACACTGCCCCCTCCGAGCGGCCCCCCGTGGGCCACACGCCCGGTGTCTGTGTGGTCTTCGATCCTGAGGTTCCATGGAGCTGTCGCGGTGCTTCGCCGGCCACAGCGGAGCCCTGGGTGAGCGTCTCTGAGGCTGCGTGATGCTTCTCCAGATGCGGCACCCTGTTCCGCCCTTAGCTGCTTCGGCTAGTTCCTGCTTGGCATTCATATTCAGCATCGCCACAATTAATAACTTTGTGTGCAAAGAATTTTTTCATGTTTCAAATTATTTCTTCAGGATGACGTGAAATGACTGACTCAAAGGCATAACCCCTGCCGAGCGAGGGGGCCGAGTGCCTGGCACGGCGCCAGCCGCAGGACAGAGCTCCGGCCAGCTGTGCGCTGAGCGTCCACCCGCAGGCTCTGGAGCCCAGCTTAGAACACAATGCAGGCCACACGTGCAATTCCACATTTTACTGTGGCCACATTTTAAAAAAGCAAAAGCAAAAAAAAAAACCAAAAAAACAAACACCTGGATGAAACGAAATCTAATGATATATTTTACTTAACCAATATAATATCAAAAAGTTACCATTTCGACACGCAGTCGGCGTAGAAACGATCATTGGTGCACTTTGCATTCTTCGTCCACGTGACCCTTTGAGGTCTGGTGTGTGGTTCACACTCAGGATTCATCTCAACTCGGACCACACAGCTCAGGCACGCGGCAGCCGCTCGGGGGCCGAGGGCCTCTGCCCTGGACAGCGCGGGGCCGAGCAGGAGCCCTCCAGACACGGGCCACGGCCGCCATCCTCACCCGGTCCCCGGGGGCAGCTACCTCGCGCTGCCTCCCTCGACCCCTACTGGCCTCCGGACGGACCAGACCAAGTGGTCGGCTGGCATGTGACTTCATACCTGGCATCTCTGCCCGTCGTCCTCATTCCTGCCTTTCTGATAACGAGTCGCAGCCTCCCCTCCGTCCCCATTTGTTTTGGGCTCGTTTACTCAGGAAGATTCACTGAGCACGTCCTAGATGTTAAGCCCTGTGCCCGAGCCTACGGATGCAGGTGAGTTAACTGCAGAACCTGTCAGTGTCCTTAGGGTCCAGCGCGGAGACGGACTTTCATCAGACACTTGCGCAGGGACATAATTCACCCCGAAAGTGCTGTGAAGGACACGCACATCAGGACATGCCAAGCCGTGGGTCCCGGCGTGGTGGCCTGTCTCCGGAAGTGTATGATAAGGGCTGTCCAGCCCCTGGCCAGGCTGTCCCGATGAACGCCAATGTGACGGACAAGAGCTGCATAAGCTCTCAAGGTCCCTTCCGGCCCCAGCGCCCATCGGCTGCATCTGGAGAGTCTCTGGGGTCACGGCACCTCCGAGAACCCACACCAGGGACCGAGACCACCTAGCTGCACTTGTCCTCTCCCCAATGCTCGAGTCCAGCAGGAGCCGTAGCGAGGAGGCAGAAAGCCACCTTCGCTCACTCGCTGGTCCCCTCGTCCCCTCCTCCGCTCACAGGCCGGTTCCCATGGAGCCGGAGCCTCCTGTGAGGCGTCAGGCCCCACCCTGCCCGTAAGAAAGCAAGGCCAGCGCTCCCTCTGGCCAGCCCGGGAGGCCGGCCGGTCACTCCCAGAGAAGACAGCAGCGCAGAGAGGGGGAAACCTCGGCACACGGAGCTCCCCTTCGGCTCCCTAAATGACGTCGCCCCCTAAATGACGTCGCCCCACGGCCGGCGCATCGAGCCCCGCAGACCGGGTCAAATCGATAAACGAGAGGCGGGCACGCCGCTGCTGGGGTCACGGGGCGAAGCGTGCGGGCCTCACCCACCCCGGGGACCGGACAGGGACCCCACAGGGACCCCGTCAGCGGGAGCCACGGGGACAGCGTGATTTCAGCCGCACTTGATGTACCCTATCCATCACTGTCTTCTCCGCCAGCTCCCAAATTAAACTCTGATGTATAAAGTTAAACAAAAATGAGATAAAAATTGGCAGAGGTCGGAGGGGTCAGAGGGGTCAGAGCAGCCAGAGCGCGGGGAAGACACGCTCCGGGCCCACGGGGCTGTGCACACTCGGGGCGGACACCGGCAGCGTCGCGAGTCTCCCGGGCGGGCGCTCGCACGGAGGGCCGGGTGTCACTGCTTTGTTCTCAGCAGACTGACGGGGATGGGGGTGAGGGGCGGGGGGGCGGGGGGGTGGTGGTGGCCAGCAAGGCGGCCACGGCTGGACCTCCAAAGCGGACTGTGACGATGCGAAGCCTCTGCAAAGCTGGCATCCTGAGGAGGTGGCAGCCATGACGAGGACCCTGTGGCATCTCTCGTGTCTCGGCCCAAGGGGACTGCTCTGCCTTACTCTCTCGTTTAATGCTCACAAGCCCCCAAGGGGTGTAGCGCACAGAATTCATCCGCCTCCCGCCCCCCAGGTAGCTGAGGAATCTGAGGCTTAAAGAAATCGCATGTGGTCGGTCAACATGGTCCGGCCTGGTGCATGTCGGACACGGACGTGGGTAGGACAAAGGCTGCCCGCAGGCCGCACCTGCGAGTGACTGGAAACGCAGTGTGACTGTGGGTGGGAGGAGGGGCAGGGGAGCAGGGAGCAGGGAGCAGGATGAGGGACGTGAGGCGGGGCAGGGGGAGCCACGGAGGTTTAGCTGAGGAGACGGGGCGGAGCCAGGAGGCCAGCGAGTAGGCGGTGACGCTGTGGTGGCTTGGACCAGGGTGCCGGGACCGGCTCTGAGGCGGACATCGCTCAGGGGTCAGGGGCTTGGCCCTCGGCACCCTTCCCACAGCACAGCGCCGCCTGCAGCGTCCAGCCCCCAGCCCCAGGGGCGTGGGGACGGGGCTGAGGCGGCAGCACCCGGCAGGAGGTGCTCTGGAGAGGCGGCCCGGCCCAGGGCTGTGTGCGTGGGGCGGGGACGGATGACACACATGACCATCTTCAGCCTTATTTTCCCCAATTAACCGTAAAACTCCCCCCCACCCGCTGGCCCACCTTGCTGAGCACCCCCAGTCCGGCTTCGCCTCTGCTGCCCCACCGGGCCCACGCCCCTCACGGCCAGTGCCCGCTTCGGTGCCGCCCGGCCCGGCCCGGCCCAGACTGCGAGCGTCCGACACCG
>NW_011889996.1:9769-14162 GCF_000151845.1 Pteropus vampyrus
CTCCGTACCCCCAAAGGCGCGCTCGCGTCTCCGTACCCCCAAAGGCGCGCTCGCGTCTCCGTACCCCCAAAGGCGCGCTCGCGTCTCCGTCACCCCCAAAGTCACGCTCGCGTCTCCGTCACCCCCAAAGGCGCGCTCGCGTCTCCGTACCCCCAAAGGCGCGCTCGCGTCTCCGTACCCCCAAAGGTGCGCTCGCGTCGCCCCTTTACGGACACCGACCTGGCCCCAGGAAGCACAGGTCGCTTCTCCGTGGCCATGTGCACCTCCTCAGTGTCGCGTGGGTGGAGTCACGCATATGCCACCTCCTGAGACGGGGTCCTGCCGCTTGGCCCCAGGCCTTCGGGCGTCACCCAGGAGAGCTGCCCCAGACCGGCCCCTGTCGGCCGCCGTCCACCCACGCAGGGTTTAAACGGTATTTGCTGACTTTTCTCAAAGTCCACAAAGGAACACATATTCATAATAGAAAACTTAGAAAATAAATTTTTTCAAGCAATTCCATCTGTAATCCCTTTACTCAGACAAATTATATCAATACATTTGTATCCCGTCTTTATGAATATATATTTTGGAACACAATTGAGACCTTATTATTTATTTATCCCCATATCTAGCTTAACAGTTCGGTCGAGAACATTTGCGTATCACGCTCGTTCCCTGGCGCTCGCCTCCCCCCGGCGCACAGAGCCCGGCTGTGGGTTTACCGCGTCCTCGCCACTGGACGCTGAGGCGGATACTCCGCAGTAGAAAGTGGACGCGCGCGGACGCTCCTGCGAGTGGCTTTCCGTGAGCCTCCCCGAGTGTTTCGGTAAAAAGCCTCGAGACCTTTGAGGCGCCGCCTGGGAAGACGTCCTTGTCCTGCTCAGGACGCTCGAGTGGGAGCGTGTCAGGCCGGAGGGCGGGGGGTCACTGCAGTGACCGAGGAGGAGGGCGATGGCTTCCTGATGACGTCGCCGGAACGCCTGGACCCATCGATACGTGTCACCCAATCCAGCTTGAGCAGGTGCGGCCGAACTCGCGGAGGGGAAACCGAGCGGTCCCAGGGCTGGGGGAGGGGCCGCCACCTGCAGAGTCGCCGCCACCCATTCGCCCCCTTGCTGAAGACGCGGAGTGCTGGGAAGTTCCTTTGCCTCGCTGGCGCTGGCGGAGGTGAGGGTGCGAGCCTCCCTGCTGTGGCCGGCCAGCCCTGTGACTCCCGCCACGCCCCTAGCGGCGTCCACGCCCACCGGACGCCCACCCGCCGCGCTTGTCAGTCTCCCGCCCTCCAGCTGGGCTGTGAGAGAGGGTTCTTCCCCATGAAGCTGTCTCATCCATCATGTAGCAAATGTCTGTGGAGACTTTAAAGCAGTTTCTATCATAATAAAAATATTTTAACTTATAACCTCAGAAAGAGATAGGCATGGGAGTCTTTACAAAGCACAGAAATCCAGATGAGCATAATTTGAAAGTAATTTGAATCGTAATGAGCATTTTTAATGTAAACAGGCAGGAGAAGAGCTGGCTGGGCTCTGACGGGGTGCTCACGCCACGTGCACGCCTTTCAATGGAAATTTCAGTGTCGAGGGCACACGGGACGGTGTGGACGTCCAGGGCACGAAGGAGAGAGAAGGGCGCTTTCTGTGGTCACAGGTTAGGGGTTCCAGCGGGCGAGAAAGGCAGTCGTGCGCTGCGTGGTCCACGGCCTCAGCAGCTCAGCCCCTCGGTGGGGACCGGGGACAAGACTCGGCCACCGAGAGCAGTGGCTGGTTCTTCCAAGGCAGAAGGATGAGCGGACAGGGCCTTGGGGACGTGGGCCAGGCACACAAACATCCGGCACTTGGTCTGAGCCGCCACCTGACGCCTGCGGTCAGTTCCCCCGGCAACCTGTCCCGTCCGGCCCAAGCGACACAAGCTCACACCCTGTTTTTGAGAGGAGCTTTGATGTCATGACCACAGACACCGGAGTGCGGCCACTCACCCTGAGGAACACGGAACCAGGCGTCATTAAATGCCCGCAGATGTGGTGCCCGCCCGAGCTCTACGCCTCAGGTCTGTTCTCATTTTATTGAAAAAGATGGGAGCAAATCACGAGAAAGACATTCAAGGCGTCCTGGCACCCAGCCGAGTCTCTGACCTAGATGTAGCCAGCGAGTCGGGGAGGGCCACGATCACAGCGTGGTGTCCGAGTCACTGAATGGCCTGGCCATGCGCCCTCAGACCCTTTACCACCAAGCGCCACATTGGCGGAGCTCGGCTTCCCCTTCAGCAGACGGGGTGCTGAGGTCTCGAGAGGACGGGAAGCCCCCTGAGGCTCCAGTGACCCCTGACTCCCAGCCCCTTGCCTGCCCCGTTGACCATCGATCGGCTCGGAAATGGATGTCGAGGGGCCGCAGAGCAGCTGGAGAAGTCGGGGAAGGGGCCGGCTCTCCTGGCAGCAGGGGCGGCGGAGGCGGTCTCTGCCCCCGACCCGGGCCGGAAGCCCGCAGTGCGAGGCCGCGCCCCATCTCGAAGGCACGGCGCTCGGCTCGGCACACTGTCCTGCCACCTCGCCGTGTGGCTTCTGCAAGGGCCGCTGATTCCTCCCAAGCAAATGCTGAATATCCGTACTTTTCCGAATTAATTGCCAATCCTCCAAAGAAACGTCTTTACAACTAAACCTCACCCCTGCACTGCATTTCCCTGCTTTTCCAGGGAGCTGCGGTTTATGCAGATGGGCCCCGACCAAGGTCCAGCTGGGCCCCAACCCAGGCAGAGCCAGAGAACGCTCTGTCATTGACCACATCCGCTTCTGGAAATCGCGCCTGTGTTCAAGCAGAGCGCACACCCTCCGCCCCAGGCCCGGGAAGGCTGGGAAGCTTCGCAGGATCGCCTTCTGGCGGCTCCATAGGCTGCCTTGGCGCCAGAGCCTTGTTTCAGAAGCCAATTAAAAACTCAGCTCCCTGGGCCTTCCCCAGAATTACAGGTGCTGAATTTCGAGACTCTGTGCTCCCCACTTTAAAATGGGGCTCACGGTCCCGCCCCCCGGAGGCCAACAGGTGGCCATCCTTGCCGGGCGAATAGCCGCGTCCCGCGTAGAGGGACATCGGGACACGGCTGGCGTCCCCTCCCGGCCCTGAGGCCATGCACTTCATTCTGTATTCAACATGGGTTTCGGTGGCACGTTGAAAGACACCCAGGCCAAAGGGACTCCACGTCCAACACGTGGGGACACTGCGAGCAGGTGACAACCGTGAACCGCGGAGCCCAAGCCAGCTGGATCCAGGTGCCCGACCTTCACCAGCCAATCAGTCAGCGGAGCGCCACTGAGCACCTGCGGAGCGCGAAGCCCGGGCAGGTCTGCGCTGAGGGAGGAGGTCCCGCCTGAGGAGCCCCGCGGCCTGTGGGGAAGGCGAGGCGCGTGATTCCCGAGGCCTGTCAGGACGAATCCGCGACGTAAGATGATGCCAGTACACCCGCTCACTCACTCGCTCACTTTCCTTAGCTGCTCACTTGTGCTGAGAATTTAAAAACGATCTTTATGTTTTTCTGTACCAAACACTGCTGATGCGGGTGCATATGGGGACACGTGGGCGCGGCCTGCCAGGAGCTTGCATTCTACTGGGGAGACCCTGGGAGTAAGCCGGGTCTGAGCGTGACCCTACTCGCTAGTGACCCCGAGGGCTGGTGCCTTAAGCTGTGCTTCGACCACAGCCTCTCGTGAGAAAGACCCGTTTCATGTGGCCTATTAATGTCCCGTGGCTGCCGTGACAAGCTGCCACAAACTTGGTGACTTACAACAACTGACGTTTATTCCCTCACAGTTTTGGGGTCCAGAGGTCCGAGACCAGTATCATGGGCCCAAATCAGGGTGTCGGCGGGACCCCGCTCCTTGGAGGAGCTTGGGGAGACCCCATTCCTGCGTCTTCCAGCTCCAGTGGAGGCCCCGGCTCGCGGCTGCACCTCTCCCATGTGCTATGCCAGCATCTTCAAATCCCCGTCTCATGAGGTCGCTCTGATGGCACTTGGGGCTCACCAGGACCATCCCATCATTTCAAGATCCTTAATTTAATCGCACCTGCAAAGACCCCTTTTCCTTGTGGGGTGACATTACGGGTCCAGAGGTTAGCACTCGCTACTGTCCAGATGTGTGCGCCCGCACACTTGTCAGCTGAACCCCCAACCCTCGGGGCTGCCGATGAGAGCAGGTCGGGCTGGGACAGGTGCTTAGCCCCCGAGACTGGATCCCTCACGGGCTCCAGAGAGACCCCCACAGCTCCCAGCACGTGGGGACACTGCGAGCAGGTGATGACCGTGAACCGGGGGGCCCGAGCCAGAACTCGCCATGCTGGCGCCCTGACCGAGGACCTCCAGCTCCAGCCCCGTAAGAAATCAGCGTCTGTCGTTTGCAACCTGCCCGGCCTGCGGCGTTCTGCCACAG